>NW_011494728.1:453362-454467 GCF_000754665.1 Bison bison bison
TTTCTCATGATGTACTCTGCATATAAGTTAAATAAGGAGGGTGACAGTATACAGCCTTGACGAACTCCTTTGCCTATTTGGAACCAATCTGTTCCATGTCCAGTTCTAACTGCTGCTTCCTGACCTACATATAGGTTTCTCAAGAGGCAGATCAGGTGGTCTGGTATTCCCATCTCTTTCAGAATTTTCCACAGTTTATTGTGATCCACACAGTCAAAGGCTATGGCATAGTCATACTATCCTCAAATTATAAAAATTCATGCAATTCCTATAAAATAGCACTGGTATTTCTCACAGAAATAGAAAAAACAATGCTAAAGTATGTATGGAACCCCAAAACTTTGAATAGCCAGAGCAATCTTGAAAAAGAACAAAGCTAGGGATATCACACACCTTGACATTATATTAAAAAGCTATAGCAATCAAAACTAAATGATTTTGGCATAAAAACAGACATATAGATCAATGAAACAGAAATAAAGTTGTACATATAGAGTCAATTAACTTATGACAAAGGAGTCAAGTCCTTATACAATAGGGAAAGAAGAATCTCTTAATAAACAGTGTTGGGAAAACTGGATAGCTGCATGTAAGGGAATGAAACTGAACCAAGGGGTTTTGTGTATACTCTGCACAAAAATCAACTCAAATGGATTAAAGGCTTAAACATAAGATCCAAAACCATTAAACTCCTTGAAGATGATATAGGGAATAAGTTCTTCAGCATTGGTCTTGGAACGATTTTTGGATTTGACACCAAAAGCAAAGATGTAAAAAGTGAAAGTAAATAACTAGGGCTACATGAAACTAAATAAGATGTTAATACGCAAAAAGCTCATATTCAGATCAGATCAGTCACTCAGTCGTGTCCGACTCTTTGCGACCCCATGAATCGCAGCATGCCAGGCCTCCCTGTCCATCACCAACACCCGGAGTTCACTGAGACTCATGTCCATCGAGTCAGTGATGCCATCCAGCCATCTCATCCTCTGGCGTCCCCTTCTCCTCCTGCCCCCAATCCCTCCCAGCATCAGAGTCTTTTCCAATGAGTCAACTCTTCGCATGAGGTGGCCAAAGTCTGGAGTTTCAGCTTCAGCATCATTCC
>NW_011494728.1:455408-458941 GCF_000754665.1 Bison bison bison
TTCCATCACCTCCACTTGCTTTGTTCATAGTGATGCTTTCTGAGGCCCACTTGACTTCACATTCCAGGATGTCTGGCTCTAGATCAGTGATCACACCATTGTGATTATCTGGGTCGTGAATATCTTTTTTGTACAGTTCTACTATGTATTCTTGCCATCTCTTCTTAATATCTTCTGCTTCTGTTAGGTCCATACCATTTCTGTCCTTTATAGACCTAATCTTTGCATGAAATGTTCCTTTGGTATCTCTGATTTTCTTGAAGAGATCTCTAGTCTTTCCCATTCTGTTGTTTTCCTCTATTTCTTTGCATTGTTCGCTGAAGAAGGCTTTCTTATCTCTTCTTGCTCTTCTTTGGAACTCTGCATTCAGATGTTTATATCTTTCCTTTTCTCCTTTGCTTTTTGCTTCTCTTCTTTTCCAGCTATTTGTAAGGCCTCCCCAGACAGCCATTTTGTTTTTTTGCATTTCTTTTCTATGGGAATGGTCTTGATCCCTGTCTCCTGTACAATGTCACGAACCTCATTCCATAGTTCATCAGGCACTCTATCTATCAGATCTAGGCCCTTAAATCTATTTCTCACTTCCACTGTATAATCATAAGGGATTTGATTTAGGTCATACCTGAATGGTCTAGTGGTTGTCCCTACTTTCTTCAATTTTAGTCTGAATTTGGCAATAAGGAGTTCATGGTCTGAGCCACAGTCAGCTCCTGGTCTTGTTTTTGCTGACTGTATAGAGCTTTTCCATCTCTGGCTGCAAAGAATATACTCAATCTGATTTCGGTGTTGACTACTCAGTGACAAATACAATCTGATTAAAAAATGAGCAGAGAATCTAAACAGACATTCTCCCAAAGAAAACATACAAATGAGCTAAGAGGTACATACAAACTTGCTCAACATCACTGATAACCGGAAAAATGCAAATGTGCACTATTAGTGGGAATGTAAATGGTGCAGCCATTATGGAAAACAGTGATTCTCAAAAAAAAAAAAAAAAAAATAGTACTACTATATTATCCAGCAATTACATTCCTGGACATATATTCAAAGGAAATAAAATCACTATCTTGTAGAAATATCTGCAGCCCCCTTGCAACATTATTTACAACAGTCAAGACATGAAACCAGCTCATATTTTTTTCCTTATATTTGAGAACGAGCACCAGTCAACTATATCACAAGTTTCTTTAATGCCATTTTGAAATTGTATACTTTTGGGGGTAGATGTTTTGAAATAGTATTCGGAGCCTTCAGGTTTCCATGGCTTTTGCACAGAACACCAACCAGCAGAATGCCATCATCTTTAGATTAGGGTGATTCTTCAATTGTTAAAGCCTATTTAAATATTATTTCCAATACCAAGAGGGGTTAAATAACATTTAATTTTAAAAATATACTCACGGTTTCATGGTTTATTTTTAGTAGTGTTTGAACTGTTATGATTATAATTAATGTCATTGCACTAAACTATGGGAATAAACATCACTTAGTTCTAAATGTTGCTAGACATATATATATATATATACAACATACACAGACATATAATTTATGATGAGGTAGCTCAATTAATCTTTTGCACGTGCTATGTGTTGATATAAGCAGCTTGTTTATGTCATCTGCTACATTTGCAGGATTTAATTCACTGATGATATTGTCAAAAAGATTTGA
Source organism: Bison bison bison (assembly GCF_000754665.1). NCBI lineage: Eukaryota > Metazoa > Chordata > Mammalia > Artiodactyla > Bovidae > Bison > Bison bison. The sequence continues at coordinate 457,080 of NW_011494728.1, forward strand.
AGAAGCAAGGTACCCTTATAATTTTGCTTCTCCTAATAATATTTCTCAACTATTTTATAAAGTAACTCTCTCACTGAATGCAAAGAACCCCTGTTGATGGGATCTTGGAGAAGGCATATGTCAAAGTAATCCATTGAAAACTAGAATCTCTTTTCATATTTCCTGTTTATGTGAAAAAGTAGAGATTTTGTATTCCAGTTTATACATAGATTCTTCTGTCAGTCCTGGTTTGAGAAGCCTTCAGTATCAAAATCTTTTTAAGTTTATCAAAGACACCTCAAAACTAATGCTTAGTGCAATGAAATAAATCCTTGTTGGTAGATAACATAGTATTATAGTTACAGTTGTGTCAGCTTATAGTATGTTACTGAAATTATTATCTTTTACTTCAAAGGAAACTAAATCAAATTGAAAACCACTATGAAGACATATGAGGAAAATAATATATATCTTGTTGACCATTACTTTCATTTTGTTTTATTTAAATTTTTAAAGTTTATTTTTATTATTAAAGATTTTTTTTTAAATTATACAATTTTAAAGGTTACATTCCATTTACAGATATTACAAAATATTGGCTATATTCCCATGTTGTACAACACATCTTTGAGCCTATATTTCACCAAATAGTTTATACATCCCATTCCCTTAACCCCACAGTACCCCTTCCCCCAATACTGATAAGCACTAGTTTGTACTCTAAATCAATGAATCTTCTTCTTTTTTGTTATAGTCACTGGTTTATTGTATTTTTAGATTCCACATATAAGTGATATCATAGAGTATTTTTCTTTCTATGACTTATTTCACTTGATAAGCATAATGCTCTTTAATTCTATCCATGTTGCTACAAATGGCAAAATTTAATTCCTTTTTATGGATGAGTGTTATTCCATTGTGCATACATAGAACATCTTTCGTATCCATTCAAGTGTTGATGGATACTTGGTTGCTTTCATATCTTGGCAATTGTAAATAATGCTGCTATGACCATAGGGGTTCATGTATTTTCATGTATTCATGTTTTTGTTTTTTTTTGGCTATGTACCCAAGAGTGGAATTGTTGGGTCACATGGTAGCTCCCAATTTTAGTGTTTTGAGAAACTTCTATAATGTTTTCCACATTGACTGCACCAATTTATATTCCCACCAACAGTTTATGAGGATTCCCATTTTTGCAAAACTTCACAAACATTGTCCATCTTATTTTTAATGATAGAAAAAGGCCAAGCACTAAATAATTGATGTCTTCAAACTATGGTGCTGGAGAAGATTCTTGAGAGTTCTTTGGACTGCAAGGAGATCAAACCAGTCAATCCTAAAGGAAATCAACCCTGAATATTCACTGGAAGGACTGAGGTTGAAGCTGAAGCTCAACACTTTGGCTACTGCGGGGAACTGGTGGGAGGCACTCCGCCCATGGCAAAGGTCATGAGGAAGGAGGCTGGACATACGCAAAGGCGGGATTGAGCCTCAGGAGTCCCCCTGGAAATCCTTGATCATCTACCCCCATAACCAGAGTCTGCCTACTTTACTACTTTGTGCTCTCACCTACACCTCTGACTTTACGGGGGGCTGTCCCCCACCACCTCTTTCGGAGAAGAAGTTAACTTAGAGCTCCAGTTAATAAAAATTCCTGGGCATGACAGGAGTGTTTCAAACTTACAAACTCCTCTGAAGCTTCTCTAGCCTGCCTGACAGGCTTGTCTGGCCACATGTGATTGCTCACAGCCTCCCAACCATGAGAGGCATGAGATGCTTTAAACCTTCTAAAAACAGATTCTTTACAGAAATTAGAAAACTATTAGTATAAGTATAGTGGACTGATTAGAAATTGTATTGGTGAAGGGTTTTTCATTTGT
>NW_011494728.1:459368-467469 GCF_000754665.1 Bison bison bison
TAAGATCCGACCGGGGATGCCTCAGTGTCTCCTCTCCTTTGGGAGAAGGGAAGGACGCCTGCGGCCTACATAAGTGGTGCAAGCTTCTTGTCTTGAAGTTTTATTGCTCTCCCGTGTAAACCAAGCTACTCAGCCTCTTTTCTCCACTGAATTTTCTTACTGAGCTATCCTCATTCTATTACTCTTTGTATTTCTAATTAATATTTAATTGAAGCTATTGTATCCTGATCCTCGCCGATGCCGTCCCCACTTCGAACTCCCTGGATCAGCCAGGGCTGGACCTTGGCAGGCTACTTGATGTGAAGAGTGGACTCATTGGAAAAGACCCTGATGCTGGGAAAGATGGAAGGCAGGAGAAGAAGGGGATGACAGAGGATGAGACAGTTGGATGGCATCTCGACTCAATGGACATGAGTTTGAGCAACTCTGGGAAATATTGAAGGACAGGGAAGCCTGGCATGCTGCTGTCCATGGGGTCTCAAACAGTCAGACATGACTGAGTAACTGAACAACAATCCTGATACGTGGGCTTTCCAGGTGGCTCAGTGGTAAAGAATCTGCCTGCTAAGCTGGAGACAAAGGTTTGATCCCTGGGTCGGGAAGATCCCCTGAGAAGGAAATGGCAACACTCTCCACTATTCTTGCCTGGGAAATCCCTTGGACAGAGGAGCCTGGTGGGCTAAAGTCTATGGGGTTGCAAAGAGTCAGATATGACTTAGTGGCTAAACAACAACAACAATTCTGATAGGTGTAAGGTGATAGATCATTGTGGTTCTGATTTGAATTTACCTGATTAGAGATGTTGAGAATTTTTTCATATGCCTCTTGGCCATCTGAACTTCTCCTTTGGAAAAAATATCTGTTCATGTCTTCTGTCCATTTTTAAACTGGATTTTCTTTTTAATTTTGAGTTGTATGAACTGTTTCTATATGTTGGATATTAACTCTTAATTGGTCATATAATTTGCAAATATTTTCTCTCATTCAGTAGGTTGTCATTTTTTCAATGGTTTCCTTTGCTCTGCAAAAGCATTTTGGAATAAGCCAGCTTCCTCTACTATGTCCTCCTTCCATCCTCTGCCTCTTCAGCCCCAACGGGTAGGTCTGCACCTCCTGCATGGCCCTAAGTTCATGGAATGGTGATCATTCTCAGGTATTTCTGGAGAAAAGTCCACATTATTCATTAACTTGTGAGGATTTTAATAGTAATCATATATGCCTGGAGGAGACAGGAGACATTTGAATGGAGAAGAAAATGCAACCCACTCCAGTAGGCTTGCCAGGGAAATCCCATGGACAGAGGAGCTTGGCAGACTACAGTCCAAGGGGTCACAAAAGAGTTGGACATGACAGAGACGAAACAACATAAAGAGTTGTTCCCAAATATTAATGTTTATACTCAGCATCTGCATAGACTTAACATACTTGATTGCCTTATGACCATTGGAATTCTTTCTTGCCCACCTGTCTTTAGTTTGTTTCCTGATATTTGTGGCTTGCCTCAGCAATTCCCAACTTACTGTCACATTAGAACATTATTTCAGTGGGTTAATTCTACTTTATTAAAATTTAATGGGATAAATGTCATACTTAATACATTATTGGGCTTCCCTTGTGGCTCAGGTGGCAGAGAATCTGCCTGCAAAGCAGGATACCTGGGTTCGATCTCTGGATTGGGAAGATCCCTTGGAGAAGGTAAAGTCTACCTACTCCAGTCTTCTGGCCTGGAGAATTCCATGGACTGTATAGTCCATGGACTTGCAAAGAGTCAGACACACTGAGTGACTTTCACTTCATGTAAATTTCTGAGAAATCCTCAGATTGCCTGTTTCTCCTATGGATATTTCCTGATGACTTAAACAGCCCTTTGAATATACTTGTCTTATATATCTGATGTTGTGACTGTCTTGAGAGCTCCTTCTATATATATAACATAATAATTATAAGCCAAAGGCCTTTGAATTAATGAGATAAATATTATCAAGGTTGAATTAGGAAACATTATACTTGTTTATACTCTGCAGTAACAAAGCAAAACAAATACTATTAAGTGTTTTCATTCTTTTGAAAATGTGGATTTAGTCTCATTTGATCAACCAGTGCTGGAGATGGCAGTCTGAATACATCCTAACAAATACTTCATTTGTTCTTTGTCCCAACTCAATATTAATTTCCTTTCACACTACATCTTTATTAGATTGCTTGCTAAGTCACTTCAGTCGTGTCTGACTGTGCGACCCCATAGACGGCAGCCCACCAGGCTCCCCTGTCCCTGGGATTCTCAAGGCAAGAACACTGGAGTGGGTTGCCATTTCCTTCTCCAATGCATGAAAGTGAAAAGTGAAAGTGAAGTCGCTCAGTCATGTCTGACTCTTAGCGACCCCATGGACTGCAGCCCACCAGGCTCCTCCATCCATGGGATTTTCCAGGCAAGAGTACTGGAGTGGGGTGCCATCGCCTTCTTTGCTTTATTATATTAGAAAATCTTTATTAGGTCATCTTTCTTAGAGGCTAATGTAGATTAATTTAAATATCTGGCAGAATGCATAAGGAAGATTGTCTTAGACATGTTGATGCTAAGTACAGGGATACATATTCTCATCCTGTTATCCTGACACCTTTGGAAACATATTCTTCCTAGCTTATCTCATATTCAGTAAATGTTTTTATATAAAGTAACACTTATTACTCACATATATATCCTTAAACATAAATTTTTCCCAAAATTTAATGTCCAAATCAGACCTTCAAATGATATAAACAGTGATTACTGTAAAAATATAAAATAATTAGACTTTGAATAAATCTCTAGACAAGTAAAAAGTGTGCCCATGGAGAATTAATATGTTTGTAATATCTACTCCAATAATTTAGAAGCTAGAAGGTAATTAGACCATAGTATCTATTAGGTCATTATGATTTTATTTTTAAACAATTGATATTATAAGAGGTATTGTCATCTTTAAAAGTCATAATGTCTGGAGGTGGCTCCTGGTTATTACAAAAGAATTTCAAGGTAAAACTAATTTGAACTTATATCAATGATCTATCTTCATGGTGCCCTTTAGAATAACTTAACAAAATGGAAAATTTTTGCTGTATTTAAGAGAGCACAGAATTTCTTGTTGACTTTAGAGGCATTTTATAATTAATTATTTAAGAATAAAATTAAATTCTGTATTTTCTGGACCCCAGCGGACTTTATGAGTGTAAAATAAACAAGCATTGCTCATGGATCTATCAGGACCCAGATGATACATTTCTTGCACTCTACAGCATGCATTCTGCAAATGTTTCAAAGTGCCTGGTGCCTGTGGCAGTAAATGTACTAAGCCATCAGCTGGTAAATGATTTTGGAAATTAGTTGGAGGTTAATTCTCTGCCTCATTGGCCCCCCAAAGTGGACAAACTCTAATTGATTTTGATAGTTTTCATAAAGCACTTTTTGTTTTTTTTCTGGTGAATAATGGAGGAGTACTCACAGAGACATCCTCTGGATATGGAAACTATTAAATGGGTATCATTGAGATATCATTAAGAGTTGGTGTTTCTATGCTTAATAAACTCTCCCTATTCTTAATGATTTTGCTGCTTTAAAATACTACAAATTCTAAATTGTCAAAGTTTAATTCAATATTTTGCACTAGCACTAATATCCTATTTCAGTACATACTATTTAGAAAAGAGCCAGCTATGACCATGTACATTCATTTGTACCTAATAACCTCAGGAAGAAAGAATACAGAGTGATCCTCTTCTGGGGAAGTGATATCCTCAAATACATCTTGAACAAAAGGAGTACAACATGACTAGTACACATTCACTGGCATGGTTCAATAGTTATGTAGAAAAAGTAAGTCAATACTTTTTATTTAAATAAATTTCTCTAATATCTCACCACCAAATCAATTATATCTATATCTTCTATACTTGCATTTGCATAATCTAAACTTTTTAAAATCTAAGCTGGAATCTTTTTTTTTTTTTCATTTTCCAAGTATTTTATTTTTGTGTGTGAATTAATTTTATTTTATTTTTAAACTTTACAATATTGTATTAGTTTTGCCAAATATTGAAATGAATCCGCCACAGGTATACATGTGTTCCCCATCCTGAACCCTCCTCCCTCCTCCCTCCCCATACCCTCCCTCTGGGTCGTCCCAGTGCACCAGCCCCAAGCATCCAGTATCGTGCATCAAACCTGGACTGGCAACTCGTTTCATACAGATATTATACATGTTTCAATGCCATTCTTCCAAATCTTCTCACCCTATCCCTCTCCCACAGAGTCCAAAAGACTGTTCTATACATCAGTGTCTCTTTTGCTGTCTTGCACACAGGGTTATTGTTACCATCTTTCTAAATTCCATATATACACGTTAGTATACTGTATTGGTGTTTTTCTTTCTGGCTTACTTCACTCTGTATAATAGGCTCCAGTTTCATCCACCTCATTAGAAAGGATTCAAATGTGTTTTTTTTAATGGCTGAGTAATACTCCATTGTACCACAGCTTTCTTATCCATTCATCTGCTGATGGACATCTATGTTGCTTCCATGTCCTGGCTATTATAAACAGTGCTGCGATGAACATTGGGGTACACGTGTCTCTTTCAATTCTGGTTTCCTCAGTCTGTATGCCCAGCAGTGGGATTGCTGGATCATAAGGCAGTTCTGGAATCTTAAGATAAATAGTTCTGTTGGATCTTGTACCAAAATAGATTTTCTGAATAGTCTGATGAGATAATGAATATAAAATATCTACTTGTATCAGATGTAGGCTTTCTATGCTGAATGTCTTGAAAGAGCCAAACCCAAATGTCAAATGGACTATGGACTCTTAATTTTAGAAATGCTAGGATAGAACCACAAAGATACAATAAAACAAACATCTTTGAGTAACGAATATTTACTAATCTCTGTGCTAAACCATTTTTATACATTATTTAAATATCATATCAACCTGTGACGTCTATTTTTCCCATGTTAGTGATGGAAAAACAGAGGCTTTTAAGTAACTTGCCCAGAACTACACAGTAAGTTCTGGACCTAGAAATCTAACACAGTATGTCAAACTTGAGATAATTCATCAATAAAAAAATTTTTTTAAAAGCAGATAGGACATTTTTAAGTAGTACACAATGTTAATATGTCAATTATTCAATCCAATGTCTCCCAGAAACGCTCAGTAAATAAACCCAACTCTTTGCATTATTATGCCAAAGAACTGATTTAGTAATTATGAACAACATTCTATATTCATGGAAATGCAGATTATGATAGTTACAAATAAAAATCAAATCCTATCTTTGTCCACAGGAAGCTTACAATCCATATAAAAATTAACACAAACTAGAAAGCTCAGATAAACTTTTCTACATTGATGATGAAAATGCTATACGTGGGTTTTTGTATTTATATCACAATATAATAATGGGGGGCAGTTGGAAGAGATCACGTCATGCAAAGCATACAAATAATGAAGAGAAATATTTAACTGAATCCCAGGCCCAAACTAAGCCTGCAAGTTTCCCTTGTCCAGGAGGCTTAGTACAGTGGATTCTATTTTCAATGTATTTTAATTATTTTCAACCTGAGTCTCTTGTTTGCTGAGGGGTTGTTTATATGATATAAAAAGATCACTGGAGTCAAATAAATCTATGAGTAACTCCAGATATTATTTCTCAGACCATCAATTTCTTGATTGTTAACAATATAGGGAAAATACTTATTACCACTGGCATGAGGTTAAATGAAGTAATGGCCACAATACATCTAAGGGCAGTGCCAGCAACTCAATAAAGTATGTATCAGTCAGCTCAGGCTGTGGTAACACAATACAATAGGCTAAGTAAAACCATACAAATTAATTTCTCTCAATGCTGGAGAATAAAGTCCAAGATCAGGGTACTTGCTGATATGATTCCTGATGAAGGTTCTTTTCTGGCTTACAAATGTGTGTCTTTTTGTTGTGTCCTCATATAGTAAAGCAGAGAAGGCAGTGGTACACCATTCCAGTACTCTTGCCTGGAGAATCCCACGGAAGGAGGAGCCTGGTAGGCTACAGTCCATGGGGTGGCTAAGCTGAGCGACTTTACTTTCACTTTTCACTTTCATGCATTGAAGAAGGAAATGGCAACCCACTCCAGTGTTTTTGCCAGCAGAATCCCAGGGACGGGGGAGCCTGGTGGGCTGCCGTCTATGGGATCGCACAGAGTCGGACACAACTGAAGTGACTTAGCAGCATATAGTAAGGAGAGAGACAGAAAGACAAAGGTTTTGTCTTCATATAGTGAAGAGAGACAGAGTGCTTCTTTTTCTTATAATCTTGCAATGACACTAACCTATTGGATTAGGATACCATTCTTACAACCTCATGTAATGAATGGATGTGAGAATTGGACTGTGAAGAAAGCTGAGCACCGAAGAATTGATGCTTTTGAACTGTGGTGTTGGAGAAGACTCTTGAGATCCCTTGGACTGCAAGGAGATCCAACCAGTCCATTCTAAAGGAGATCAGCCCTGGGTGTTCTTTGGATGGAATGATGCTAAAGCTGAAACTCAAGTATTTGGCCACCTCATGCGAAGAGTTGACTCATTGGAAAAGACTCTGATGCTGGGAGGGATTGGGGGCAGGAGGAAAAGGGGATGAAAGAGGATGAGATGGCTGGATGGCATCACTGACTTCATGGACTTGAGTTTGAGAGAACTCTGGGAGATGGTGATGGACCGGGAGGCCTGGAGTGCTGTGATTCATGGGATCGCAAAGAGTCAGATACGACTGAGCGACTGAACTGAACTGAACTGAACTGAAGTGAATTTTAAATACTTGTATAAACCCCTTCATGGATTACTGCCTTGTCATGGTGAAGGGGCTTGCATAACTCAATGAAGCTAAGAGCAATGCCCAGCAGGGCCACCCAAGATGGACAGGTCATAGAGGAAAGTTTTGACAAAACATGGTTCTTTGGAGGAGGAATGGCAAACCACTCTAGTACTTTTGCCTTGAGAACTCCTTTAACTGTACAAAAAGGCAAAAAGATATGACACTGAAAGTTGAGCCCCCCTGGTCACAAAGTGCCCAATATGCTATTGGGGAAGAGTGGAGGACAAATACTAACAGCCCCAGAAAGAATGAAGTGGCTGGGCCAAAGTGGAAACAATGCTCTGATATGGATGTGTCTGGTGATGAAAGTAAAATCCAATGCTGTAAAGAACAATACTGCATAGGAACCTGAAATGTTAGGTCCATGAATCAAGGTAAGTTGGATGTGGTCAAGCAGGAGATGGCAAGAATAAACATCATCTTAGGAAGCAGTAAGCCAAAATGGACGGGAATGGGAGAATTTAATTCAGATGACCATTATATCTACTACTACTGTAGGCAAGAATCCCATAGAAGAAATGAAGTAGCCTTCATAGTTAACAAAAGAATCCAAAATGCAGTGCTTGGGTGCAACCTCAAAAATGACAGAATGAACACTGGGGTACACATGTCTCTTTCAATTCTGATTTCCTCGGTGTGTATGCCCAGCAGTGGGATTGCTGGGTCATAAGGCAGTTCTATTTCCAGTTTTTTAAGGAATCTCCACACTGTTCTCCATAGTGGCTATACTAGTTTGCATTCCCACCAACAGTGTCAGAGGGTCCCCTTTTCTCCACACCCTCTCCAGCATTTATAGCTTGTAGACTTTTGGATCGCAGCCATTCTGACTGGCATGAAATGGTACCTCGTAGTGGTTTTGATTTGCATTTCTCTGATAATGAGTGATGTTGAGCATCTTTTCATGTTTGTTAGCCATCTGTATGTCTTCTTTGGAGAAGTGTCTATTTAGTTCTTTGGCCCATTTTTTGACTGGGTCATTTATTTTTCTGGAATTGAGCTGTAGGAGTTGCTTGTATATTTTTGAGATTAGTTGTTTGTCCGTTGCTTCATTTGCTATTATTTTCTCCCATTCTGAAGGCTGTCTTTTCAAGTTGCTTATAGTTTCCTTTGTTGTGCAGAAGCTTTTAAGTTTAATTAGGTCCCATTTGTTTATTTTTGCATTTATTTCCAATATTCTGGGAGGTGGGTCATAGAGGATCCTGCTATGATGTATGT
>NW_011494728.1:467605-509613 GCF_000754665.1 Bison bison bison
ACTGTTTATAATAGCCAGGACATAGAAGCAACCTAGATGTTCATCAGCAGATGAATGGATAAGAAAGCTGTGGTACATATACACGATGGAGTATTACTCAGCCATTAAAAAGAATACATTTGAATCAGTTCTAATGAGGTGGATGAAACTGGAGCCTATTATACAGAGTGAAGTAAGCCAGAAAGAAAAACACCAATACAGTATACTAACGCGTATATATGGAATTTAGAAAGATGGTAACAATAACCCTGTGTGCAAGACAGCAAAAGAGACACTGATGTACAGAACAGTCTTTTGGACTCTGTGGGAGAGGGATAGGGTGAGAAGATTTGGAAGAATGGCATTGAAACATGTATAATATCATGTATGAAACGAGTTGCCAGTCCAGGTTCTATGCACGATACTGGATGCTTGGGGCTGGTGCACTGAGACGACCCAGAGGGAGGGTATGGGGAGGGAGGAGGGAGGAGGGCTCAGGATGGGGAACACGTGTATACCTGTGGCGGATTCATGTTGATATATGGCAAAACCAATACAATATTGTAAAGTTAAAAAATAAAATAAAATTAAAAAAAATAAAGTAGAAAAAAAAAGAAAATGACAGAATGACTCAATTCATTTCCAAGGCAAACCATTCAATATCACAGTAATCCAAGTTTGTGTCCCAACCATCAGTGTTATAGAAGCTGAAGTTGACCAGTTCTATGAACACCTACAAGATCTTCTAGAACTAATACCAATAAAAAAGATGTCCTTTTCATCATAGGGGACTGGAAGGCAAAAGTAGAAAGTCAAGAGATACCTGTAGTAACAGGCAAGCTAAGCCTTGGAGTATAAAATGAAGCAGGGCAAAGGCTAACATAATTCTATGAAGAGAATGCACTGGTAATAGCAAACACCATTTTTCAACAAGACAAGAGATGGCTTTACACATGGACATCACCAAATGGTCAATACCAAAATCCTAATGATTATATTCATTGCAGCTGAATATGAAGAAGCTCTATATAGTCAGTGAAAACAAGACTGGGAGCTGATTGTGGCTTAGATCATGAGCTACTTACAGAAAAATTCAGGTTTGCACTAAAGAAAACTGGGAAAACCACTACTCCAGTCAGCTACGAACTACATCAAATCCCATATGATTATACAGTGGATGTGACTAATAGATTCAAGGTATTAGATCTGGTAAACAGAGTGACTGAAGAACTATGAACAGAATTTCATAATATTGTGCAGGAGGCTCTGACCAAAACAATTTCAAAGCAAAAGAAATGCAAGAAGGCAAAGTGGTTGTCTGAGGCAGCTTTATAAATATCTGAGGAAAGAAGAGAAGCAAAAAGCAAGGGAGAAAGGGAAAAGTGTGTCCAACTGAATGCAGAGTTCCAGAGAATAGTAAGGAGAGATAAGAAGGCTTTCTTCAATGGACAATGCAAAGAAACAGAGGAAAAGAACAGAAAGGTAAAGACTAGAGATCTCTTCAAGAAAATTGGAGATATCAAAAGCACTTGATATGTCAGCAAATATAGAAAACCCAGTAGTGGCCACAGGACTGTAAAAAGGTCAACCTTCATTCCCAATTCCCAAGAAGGGCAATACTAAAGAATGTTCAAACTATCGGGCAATTGCACTTATTTCCCAGACTAGTAAGGTTATGCTCAAATTCCATTAAGGTAGGCTTCAGCAGTACTTGAATCAAGAACTTCCAGATATACAAGCTGGGTTTATAGAAGGCAGAGGAACCAGAGATCAAATTACCAACATTTGCTGAATCATGGAGAAAGAAAGGGAATTCCAGAAAACATCTACTTCTGTTTCATTGACTAAGCTAAAGTCTTTGACTATGTGGATCACAACAAACTATAGGAAATTCTTAAAGAGATGGGAATTTCAGACCATTTTACCTGTCTCCTGAGAAACCTGTATGTGGTCAAGAAGCAACAGTTAGAATTTTATATGGAACAGCTGACTGGTTCAAAATTGAGAAAGGATTCCAATGAGACTTTATATTGTCACTCTGTTTATTTAACGTATATGCAGAGCACATCATGTGAAATGCCAGGCTAGGTGAGTTGCTGGAATCAAGACTGCTGGGAGAAATATCAACAATCTCAGATATGTAGATAATACCATCCTTATGGCAGAAAACGAAGAGGAACTAAATAGCCTCTTGAGGAGGGTGAAAGAGGAGAGTGAAAACTTTGACTTAAAACTCAAAGACACAAAGATCATGGCAGCAAGTCCCATCACTTCACGACAAACAGAAGAGGAAAAGGTGGAAGCAGTGACAGATTTCCTATTCTTGGGCTCTAAAATCACTGAGGATGGTGACCGCAGCCATGATATCAGAAGACATCTGCTTCTTGGAAGGAAATCTATGACAAAGCTAGACAGTGCATTAAAAAGCAAAGACATCACTTTGCCAACAAATGTTTGTATAGTCAAAGCTATGGTTTTTCCAGTTGTCATGGGGTCACAAAGAATCAGACACGACTTGGCGACTGAACAACAAGAACTTCTAAAAAGCCCTACTTCCAAATTTAGTCACACTCAGAGGTAGTTTCACCATATGAATTTGAGAAGGGGAGACATAATTCAGTCCACTGAAGACCTAACCCTAGTATTAAAAAAATCATTTAAAAAAGCACTCATTAGTACAAGGGACACTTTCATCTCAGTTAATGGAGATTTTGTGACATCTTTTGAAAGTCTCATCTGTTAGTCTGGCCTGATTAAGTTCTGTGTCCTCTATGAGTTCATCTGTAATGAAGCAAAGAGGATTTTTTCTTTCTTTATGTTCTTAACACTGAACTGTGTTTGACATGGTCAAATATAGGGTCATTAGAAGTTAGATAAAGCCACTTATAGGACTATTTGGCATAATGTCTAGGGTATAATTATGGATTTACTAAAAGACTGTTACTGCTGTGTTAGAGCTATTTCAGAGCTGGCTGTTTTAACACTGAAATTTTCTCAAAATAGATCTTTTCTGACAATTTTTCTCTCTTTAGATTTGGTGCTACTGTCTCTATGAATTCAGTTTTCTTTTCTCTTTTTAGGTGGTTGGTAGCTATCAGAGTTCCTTCCAAGATGCTGCAAAGGATTAATTGTAATTTTCATCTTCTCTTGACTACTTCAAAATGATACAAAATACAAGGAATGGGTTTTCACAGATAAAGTATAGCAATGGAGAGGAAATAAGCATATTTCCTTCAGAGAATAAAACATAATTGTGTGGTATGGCATCCTAACAGAAATAGTGCAAGACAGAAAATAATAGAACTCCATGTAGTTCAAAGACCTTAATTCCAATTCTAGACTGAGTGTATCCTTCTAAAATAAGGGCAAAAACAAACAAACAAACAAACAAAAACAAAACACCAAAAACCTCAGGTAAACAAATATAGAATTCATTGCCAATAGACATATATTATAAAACACATTAAAAATAATTCTTTAGACAGAAAGTAGAAGATATCAGGTAGATACACAAAAATGTTGAAAAGAATAAGGAGCCAAAGAAGAGCAAATGCATAGATAAACATAAAGTAAAGCTGACTATACAAAACAGTTCCAGTAATATCTTTTGTTACTTAAAATATATATAGAAATAAAATGTGTGTTAGAAACATGCATTATAAGAGAAGACATAGAAGTAAGGTGATTTAAGTTACTACATTACTTGAGAAGTGGCAAAATAAGTCATGAACATTTTGTAACCTATAAAGTTAGCACTAAATAAACAGTAAAAAAAAATGAGAGTAATGAATGGCTTAATAGTGGGCAGGGGGAAAAAATCAAATGACAACAACATTGATTAATCCAAATGAAGCCACAAAAACAGGTGTAAAGAATACAAAGCATATAAATTCAGTAGAAAATAAATGGTAGATGCCTATATAGAAACCTATATACTTCCGATCTAAATGGACCAAATACTCCAATTCAAAGGTTAAGATTGTGAGATTGGATAATAAGAAAATCCATTTACATGCTTCTATAAGAGATCCACTTAGAATAAAATCACAGTAAAAGCACTGATAAACTTAGAGACACGTTTATGTCACACGCACACACAAAAACTTTTAGTACACAAAATAGAGAAGAAACATCACTTAATCTGATAGAATATCTACAAATATTCCACAGCAAATATTATGTTTAATGTTTTACTGCTGAGGTCAACAATGAGATGAGTATACTGGCTATCACCACTTCAGTCTAACATCTTACTGTATGTTTGAGCCAGTAAAATAAAGCAGGGGAAGTAAATAAAAGAGAAGGTTTGGAAAAGGAAAACATTTTTCACAGATAGCATTCTTTATGTTAAATTCCCCCTAAAACTATAGACATAATATTCTCACTACAAAATTAGTTTAGACATTTGCTGGAATCAAGAATAACATTTACAATTAATTTTATTTCTATACTCCAGAAATAAGTAGAAAGTTAAATTTAAAACTGTTGTGTATAACAATTGAAAATATCAAATTCCTACAAGAAAATCTAATGAAAGATCTCTCTTTAAACCGGCAAAAATAATTATTGAGAGATATTAAATTCAAGACAGAAACAGACTCGTCGATATAGGGAACAAACCAGTGGTTATCACTGTAAAGAGGGAAGAGGGCAAAGCAAGATAGGAATAGGAGACTAAGAAGTACAAACAAGTATGCATAAAAAAATAAATGACAAGGGTATATTGTACAGCACAGGGAATATAGCCAATTTTTATAATAACTATAAATGAAAAATATATCTCCTTTAAAATTATGAATCACTATGTTGCACACCTGAAACTTATAGAATATTGCACATCTACTGTACTTCAGTAAAAATAAATTAATTAAATTTCACTGAATCTTTTCTCTATCAGCATAAGGTTGAAGAGTGTCAGATATGTGCAGAATCCTCGCTCACTCTTGAAGTATTTCTTGGTATGCCACACACATCATTCCTCTGTGCTCAATTGCTTCAGTCTTCTTCATGGACTTCTCTTGCCTCAGAACTATTTGTGGGTGGTGCACTGCCATAGCGGAGAAGGCAGTGGCACTCTACTCCAGTACTCTTGCCTGGAAAATCCCATGGATGGAGGAGCCTGGCGGGCTGCAGTCCATGGGGTCGCTAAGAGTCGGACACGACTGAGCAACTTCACTTTCACTTTTCACTTTCATCCACTGGAGAAGGAAATGGCAACCCACGCCAGTGTTCTTGCCTGGAGAATCCCAGGGACGGCAGAGCCTGATTGGCCGCTGTCTTTGGGGTCGCACAGAGTCAGACACGACTGAAGCGACTTAGCAGCAGCAGCAGCAGCAGTACTGCCATAGTCTTAACTTCTGCCACCTGTCTCCACCCTGCATTCAATATTCCTGTTAAAGGAGGAACTGAGGTCCCCAAGATCACAAGTTTAAATCAGTATTGTGTTCTACATAAAAATAATGAGAAGGCTATATATATATATATTTATATTTTTTCTTCTTCTGTTTTTCTCACCCTTTGTAATCTTGGCCAAAAGAAGTCATGCTTGTATTTCATAGAATTCTTAATAAAAACCGTTTCATTTCTATTTTTAACCTCTGTATACATGAACAGAACTCCATGGGACCTTCCCAGGACAGACTTCACCTATGTCCTCTCCCTGACTTTCGTTTGTAGTAAAATTTTAGTCTCATAGGTCTTCCCCCAGTTCCAAAGAATAAATTTAATCAAAGAAGGGAGAAAATGCAGAAACAAAGAGAAACACTCAAGCAAGAGACAGTAATAATAGTTTAGCCATTAAACAAAGTCAAGAACCTTTAGTTTCTCCTTGAAGGCTACATATAAATCCAGAGCCTCTTCCTTTGAGCTGTTTTGCAGTACTGAAACCTCCACCAGGTGGAAGAAGTTAATTGTATACCGCCCACAAGCTTGTAGACCCCCAGATTGGCAGGAACCAGAAGGTCGATGATGTTGACTCACAATCACCTCACTACCAATCAATCAAAAGAATATCCACAAACTGATCACATATCCCATAACACCTCTCTTTCATCCTGTCTTTAAAAACCATTCCGTGAAAGTCACCAGGGAGTTCAGGTCATTTAAGCACTAGTTGCCTGGCCTTGTTGGGTGCCCTGCAAAAAATTGCAATAAATGCTGTATTTTTCTTTACCACAACTCAGTGACAACAGATTGCCTTTACAGGACACGGGTGAGTGGACCGAAGTTTGGTTCAGTAAAATCTGTCTCTACAGGTTCTCTACAGAGAACACAAAGTTATGGAGTCCAGCTAGGGCTGTACTTGAAACAAACCCTAGTTTAGACTACACTGGAAACAAACCCTCATACTCCTCTTTGGGGTGTATGTGATGGAACTTCATGTTTAATCTCTTTAGCAAAAGCTCTCAGCCAGATATGCCCAAGGTCATTTAGTCCACTCTGTCATGACAACAGCTTGACATGTCAGAGTGTGAGATAAAGTGCAAATGGACTATCATTTACACTGAAATCTTCAATGAAAGCCAAATCTGTTCAAAAGATTTAAAGTTAAAGAGTTAAAGATAAAAAGATTTAAAAAGTTAAAGAGCTTAAGAAAAGAATTCTTGCAGGTCTTTTTATGTATGGTGATTGGAAAGTATAATGTTTTCCTGAAAGTAAGCTCTTAACTGAAAGTGAAGAAGCCTCTGGGCCACATCTCCATTTCCATAATAGGTTGACTTGCTTAATCTACTTTTTTATTGTTTTTTTTTTTTTTTAAATAAGAAGCTGTTCTTGTTTCCAGTAGATGCAATAAACTTTCTAAAAATAAGCTCAGGATTAGAATTAGTATTATATATTTTTTTAAACTCTCTGTTATTTTGGATATGTTACATTGAATAAATAGTCTGTATTTCAGAGACAGCTCAAAGTGCTTCTTAATTGTGATTTTATTACTTTCATTCTCAAATAATTCAAGGCAAATTCAATGGTAATATAAAAACTTTTTTTATACATGACTTTGTAACTTATTTAGTATTAAAACATTTGTGCACTCTAATTAATTTATTGAACTAAAGATTTTTAGATGAGTCAATATATATGTGACTATTAATTGGATAATATCTTTACAGATTTAGCCACAGAAATTACAACAGTAACTACTTTTTTTTTCAAATTGATTAAAATAACATTTTTGTTTACTTACTGTATATATGGGATTCAGATGCAAATTTTTAGGAAACAGAATTCTTCAAATGTCTTCTTATATAAAGTGATTAGAATGTATAATTATTCCTTGAAATTAAGCATTTTTAGCTGAAAGAGAATCTTTGTGGTTTCATTTGTTCTCATGAAAGTCTAATTTAATTTTTCCTTTACTCTGTCCTTTCAATGAAAAGACAATTTTGTTTACCCTGCTGGTAATAAACTCTCTAAAAATGCATTCAGAAATAGAATTATTTTCTCTCTTCTTTAACTCTCTTTTATTCTTTTGATAAACTATGTTGAACTAATAGTCTATATTTCTAAGAAATTTTAAAGTGATTATCAATTATTCTTTCACAACATTTTCTCCAATAATACAAGTCATGTGTACAGACAAAAAATATTAGAATTTGAAAATATTCATCTTTTCACAGTTTTGTATTATATTTAGAGTTTTATTTTTTTCACTTTAATTTTTCTAACAAAGGTGTAAATTAAATTAATATATAGATGTGAAGAGCCAGCTCATTGGAAAATACCTGGATGCTGGGAAAGACTAAAGGCAGGAGGAGAAGCAGGTGACAGAGGACAAGATGGTTGAATGGCATCGTTGACTCAATGGACATGAGTTTGAGCAAACTCAGAGATAGTGAAGGACAGGGAGGCCTGACATGCTGCAGTCCATAGGGTTGCAAACAGTCAGACATGACTGAACAACAATAGTTGAAAAATAATAGGATGGATGCTTTTATAGCTTTGGTCACAGCAGGAAATATTTTTTGAAAGAAAAAAAAGAAACAAAACAGACTTTAAGAGCATTTTTGGAAACCTAAGGAACTTTGGAAATGGAGTGATTAGGGCCTGTCCTCTAAATGTTAAAAATATAGTGAAAAGAGAGGGTCAATATAACAAATTCTTTTCTCATAAAGAAAGTAAAGTGACCTAAGTGAAAATATAAAGAAAATGGCTTGAAGGCTCTAAGGAGATAGAGAGCTTATCTACTTGGGTTCAGAAAATGCCTTGTGAAAAATGTAGGCCAGAGCAATTGGAGAGGAGGAGATGGTTGATAGGAGTGGAAATGGTGATAGATTATTGATAAGAGCAGAAGAATGGACCATTCTAAGTCAAAATAATATAAGACAAAAACACGAAAGAAGTAGGAAAAATAACTTCAAGTGGCTTGTTTTCTTTTTATTGGGTGTGAGGAATTCACTATACACAGTTAAAAATTAAAAGCAATCAGATGGTTCTAAAATCTGAAGTTGAAGGTAGTAGTTTTGGTTTGGAATCATATTCTTTTGCTCTCTCTCTCTTTCTTCCCTATACTTTTGCATTGTTAGCTAACTAGGGTTACAATGATAAATAAGGGTGAATCAGTTTTCAAGGAACTTCACACATTAGCTGCAGGTGAGACATTTAATCCAATATTTTTTAGTGGAATAGGGTATGTGTCGTTTTAAACTATTAGCAACGTGCTATCAAGGGAGGAACGTTTGTTCAGGAAAATTGGGCAAAACTTGACAGATAGTGATATTGCAAAAGTGTCTAGCAGGTATAATGTGGATGACATCCCAAGGAAAGGAGTGAAAACATGCCAAACTGTTCAAACTACAAGCATTTGATATGAGCACAATATTGTGTACATATGGGAGGAGTGAATAAGAAAGATATCAGATGAAAATTTAAATATCATTTAAGAAATGTTTAAGATTTATCTTGTACTTGATGGTATATCTTTGAAGGAATATAATTGGGAGAAGCTATCAAATATATTTGTGCTTTGGAAACATTTCTCATATTTTTGAACTCTTTTAGAGTGGGTCACGACATGAGAAAGAAAGAGCCTTTGGCAAGTTAACCCAAAAAGCCAGACAAAACATAAGGAGTGTCTAAAATACATCAGTATCAGATATATTTTATTTTCAAAGAGGGAGTTTTGTATTTTTCAATCTGTGGATCATAGACTTCATGGAGTACTATGTGAAGTAGATATTGTATGAAAGTTGGATAAATACACACAGGCAGTGTTTTTAAAGTTTTTATATTTATTTAGTGATAAATAAAATATACATGATTTGAAATACAGGCAATGGCACCCCACTCCATTATTCTTGCCTGGGAAATCCCATGGACGGAGGAGCCTGGTAGGCTACAGTCCATGGGGTCGCGAAGAGTTGGACAGGACTGAGTGACTTCACTTTCACTTTTCACTTTCATGCATTGGAGAAGGAAATGGCAACCCATTCCAGTGTTCTTGCCTGGAGAATCCCAGAGACAGGGGAGCCTGGTTGGCTGCCGTCTATGGGGTCGCACAGAATCGGACACGACTGAAGCGACTTAGCAGCAGCAGCAGTATCTTTTATTAATATTCTAGATTAGTGGCTATTAAGACCTATTAATTTTCATGTTTGGTTGTACCAAAAATTAATATTATATTCATGCTTGAAAATATCACATTATATATAGATGTCTAGTTTATTTTGATTTATATAAGTGGGGAGATGCTGAGACTCCAATATTTTGGCCAACTGATGCAAAGAACTGACTCATTGGAAAAGTCTCTGATGCTTGGAAAGATCGAAGACAAAAGGAGAAGGGGTGGCAGAGGATGAGATGATTAGATTGCATCACCAACTTAGTGGACATGAATTTGAGCAAACTTCAGGAGACAGTGAAGGACAGAGGAACCTGGCATACCGCAGTCCACTGGGGTTGCAAAGAGTTGAACTTAGCAACTGAACAACAACAATAAGGTGGGTA
The DNA here is from genome assembly GCF_000754665.1 of Bison bison bison. Classification (NCBI taxonomy): domain Eukaryota; kingdom Metazoa; phylum Chordata; class Mammalia; order Artiodactyla; family Bovidae; genus Bison; species Bison bison. The sequence goes on from NW_011494728.1 coordinate 477,527, forward strand.
CACAATAAAAGATTGTGTCATGCACTGAAATTAAGAGATACAGAAGTATACAACTAAAATGTTCAGGTGTGGATTGATCTTGAAGTACCTACAGAATTGTCCCAGCAGGTGTTTAAAAACAAGAGATAATGCCTTGTTCTTATTTTTTGTTAGTCTTTACTGAACTTCATCTATAGACAATTATATAAATATTTTTGAATTAAAAATACTACAATTCTTCTCCTTATTAGTAAAGCTAAAATAATAATTAAAGCAGAGATTTCATGTGACATTTTGTGAATAATGTATCTTGCATATAAATATGTGACCCTGTTCAATGACATAAGGTGAGACTTAATTTGATGTAATCTTCCCCTGTTATTTTTAGAATGTCAGGCAAAGAATTCTCAGTGTGACATGTGTCTCAGAAAAATAGAGAGTTTTAATATTTCTTAGTATCTAATAGTTTCAAAAATTGCTCATGGAAGGAAATATTGCTTAATAAAGCTCACTTGTATTTTTTATATTGTTTATTAGAAGTTCAATTTCCAATGAATTCACTCTCTATTGCATTCAAATTTTGAAAGGGAATTGATGAAAAGAAGTTATACATCTGTAGCACACATCTAATATTTTGACATGTGGAATTTTAAAACTATTCAAATTGATATAATTCTAAACTGTCATCTGTTGAAAAGATTTGTATTTTTTCTTTTGCTTGGATGAGAAATAAAAGTTCCAGGAGATAAAATACAATTACTATTGAATTTATATATAAAAATCACTAATACTCTTGTTCTTGGTATTCCATCTACTATCTGCTATGGTTTGTTTTGGATTAAAAACAGCAAATAAAATAGCATAGATTTTTTTAGAGACATTTGTTTCTAAATAGTTTTTGCAGAAATTCCTGAATTTTTCCATCAAATAAGACTGACTTTGCTCTTGCCTTCTGTCACTTAAACAAGACTAGCAAAAGCCTTTCATTTACTCAGTGTCAAGCTTGAAAACTCTCTAGACTCCAAATGACCAATTAGTGCCAAAGTGGTAAAGACAATTCAGTTATCTTAGTTTAGACACTGAGCTGAGCTTTCACTTATGGCTGTTAACAGCCTGATAATTAGATTTCTTTCTGGGTATAAGCTAAATTCTGTGAAGGATCTTGGAGTTACACAATTACACCATTCAGTTTACCATAGCCTACATGTAACTTTCCTGCTTTTGTTTTACTCTCTTTTTCTTTATATATTATCTTTTGTAATGTAAATTACTGTTGCAAGAAAAAGTATCTGTTGTTATAAAATTACTGAAAATCAGTTCACTACAGTTTAGTCATTCAGTCATGTCTGACTCATTGTGACCTCATTAACCCCAGCACACCAGGCCTCCCTGTCCATCACCAACTCCCGGAGTTCACCCAAACCAATGTCCACCGAGTCCGTGATGCCATCCAACCATCTTATCCTCTGTTGTTCCCTTCTCTTCCTGCCCTCAATCTTTCCCAGCATCAGGGTCTTTTCAAATAAGTCAGTTCTTTGCATCAGGTGGCCAAAGTATTGGAGTTTCAGCTTCAACATCAGTCCTTCCAATGAACACCCAGGACTGATCTCCTTTAGAATGGACTGGTTGGATCTCCTTGCAGTCCAAGGGACTCTCAAGAGTTTCTCCAACACCACAGTTCAAAAGCATCAATTCTTTGGTGCTGAGCTTTCTTTATAGTCCAACTCTCACATTCATACATGACCACTGGAAAAACCATAGCCTCGACTAGATGGGACCTTTGTTGACACAGTAATGTCTCTGCTTTTTAATATGCTATCTAGTTTGGTCATAACTTTCCTTCCAAGGAGTAAGCATCTTTTAATTTCATGACTGCAATCACCATCTGCAGTGATTTTGGAGTCCCCCAAAATAAAGTCAGACACTGTTTCCACTATTTCCCCATCTATTTGCCATTAAGTGATGGGACCGGATGCCATGATCTTAGTTTTCTGAATGTTGAAAATATGTCCAATCTTTAAGAACTGCCTGAGCATTTTATAAATGAATTCCAATTTAATAGTTGATATATTTAGCACTGGGGGTTTCCCAGGTAGCTCAGTGGATAAAGAATCCTCCTGCAATGCAGGAGATTCAGGCAGATGTGAGTTCAATCCCTGGGTTGGGAAGATTGCCTGGAGGAGGGCACAGCAACCCACTCCAGTATTCTTACCTGGAGAATCCCATGGACAGAGGAGCCTGGTGGGCCACAGTCCATGGGATCACAAAGATTCAGACATGACTAGTGTGACTGAGCATGCATACATAATATTTGGATATTTAGATTATGCACTCATTCAATTCTCACCTTTAGTATCTGAAATAGCATTTTACCTGAGATTTCTATATGTTTTGTTTTCACACTTTTATTTTTCACTCTATATATTCATTAGTGGAATATCAAAGCAAGATTATTATATAGCTGTGTCTTGAACAGCAACCCCTACGAAGCAATATGTTAATTAATGAAGTTAAAAACTATAAAATACTTAGAATACAAGAAAGTGTATATAAACATGATTTTATACTATTCTTTAATCTTTTATATGCTTGCAATTATCCTGTTAATGAATTTCATCAGTATTTGCAAGTTGTTCCAATATAATTACAATAAATTCTGTTGTATTCTCAATTCTCAATTTTCACTATCAGAGATGATAATATGATTCTCTCCTATTGTTCTTATAGAACAGTTTTATACAAACTTCTTTGGATATGATCCAATGGACTACTTTATGAGAAATTAGTGCTTGACTATATTTTTCACTTTCTAGTATCTAACATGATATTTAAGTTTACTTTATTTGAAGTAACAAAAGGTATTTTATATATTTTATACTTAATGTAACTATTTTAATTTAAATCAGTTTTGAAATAATTTATTTTTGAGAATTTCAACTTAGATAACTGAACTTTTTTATCAAGAGCAATTTCAGCAGCAAATCCCTCACAGATGAGATTTAGCATTTTCACTGTTACTGTTTCTCAGAATGTGATTTTGTGAATGTCAACTCCAGTTATTCTCAAACATATTCTCTGAAAGACATTCAGCTTTGCTTTGTTACCTCTGTCTCAGTCTCTGCCTTATCCCACTTACTCTGGGCTATTAAAGCAGACTCTTTCCTATTTCAAACTCCTCAAAATTCAGTGCTATTCTGGCTAGCTGTCTTGTCCCTGAATTAGGTGCTAAGGCCCTACTGTAAATTGACAAACATCCTTCACACTATCTTCTCGGATTTCTTAACTCCATCAAAAATAATCAAATAAATCTATGTTAGGATATCTTGTTAATCACTCATCTATCCCCATGAAAGAATAGTTTAAGATGATCTTTATTGCTATACTCAAAGAACAAGAGGTGCATTTTCAGTCCATGATAATTGCCCCATATCTTCCCTAGGCACAGAGCAGGCCTAATGACAGTATCTATTTCCTCATGTTGGCCTCATCTCACAGCAGTTAGCCTGATAATGCCCACCATTCCGGTGGCATAAACTCATATATCAGGTCTCCAAAATAAAATTCTTAAAGGGGATCTGAAAAATTATGCCAGAGTAAAAAAGTTCCAACTTAGTTGCCCTTAAAACTTTTGAAAATTGTTATTATTTACCCTTCGGGCAGGAGAAAATTGAGGAGAAGGGGCAGAACATGCACAAGGCCTGCACAATTTAGACAGAAAAATCTCACTTCTTGGGTCATCACAACAAGGATGGTGGCCCAATCAGGGCCTGTGATTATTCTAAATTAATTTTCTATAGCTATGTAACTAACTACACTTAAAGACCAATATTGTTGATTTAAGGTAGAAGAATAAGTAAGAGTCTTTCATACGCTATTTGTGTTTCAAAAGTGTTAGCAATTTTAATTCCTAAGGGAGATTTTATTTATTTTTTGTTGAATCTTTCATAATATAAAGTAGCATAAAAGCAATGTGTTCTCTTTATATGAATTTAAGGAGCAAAAAATAATTTTAAAGTTATGGTTCTAGGACTCAAAAGAAGGAACATTTTTAATGTGTCCTTCTAGTGAACCTTTTTCTGTTTAGAAATGTTTAATTATATCAGTAAAAACATATAAGCACACACAATTTTCATTAAACAAGAATCATCTAAGAACAATAATCAGTAACTAAGAACAAAAAGCAGAAACTTTGTTTCCTCTGCATCTTAGTCTAAATTTACCCCATTGGTATTTCCCTGGGATCCAATTTTTGGTCAGTAACAATAAGTTCTGAATAGTAAAAGTAATGGAGTAATTTTAAAGTGTAACTGAAAAACCAGTGATTACAATTTCTGGTTCAGGACAGAATGCAATTTTAAAAGTTAACACTGCCACTGGCATCAACTAGAAAAATGCAGTTCAGTTCAGTTGCTCAGTCGTGTCTGACTCTTTACGACCCCATGGACTACAGCATGCCAGGCTTCCCTGTCCATCACCAACTCCTGGAGCTTTCTCAAACTCATTTCCATCGAGCTGTGATGACACCCAACCATCTCATCCTCTGTCATCCCCTTCTCCTCTTGCCTTCAATATTTCCTAGCATCAGTGTATTTTCCAATGAGTCAGTTCTTTGCATCAGGTGACCAAAGAATTGGAGTTTCAGAAAAAGGCAGACAAATTACTAAAACATATAACTGAATGCATCAGAGAGCTGTGGAAACAGTGAAAACAACATGTTCAAAATTTTCAGAAAGGAGGACACCTCACTAGAAAGACAGACCAGTGGGAAAAGAATTGTTTTTTGCTCACTGTCAGTTATCTTCTTCAAAACAATTGTTATAATTTGAAGCTGTGTCATCAGGTGACTTGGGATTCAGACTAGGAAAGTCTAAGGGTCAAAAACGGACATTATTGAGGTTTAGAGTTCAGTATATAACTTCCAGGGGAGAAATGGGAGAAACAGAGTCTTTTAGTTTTATATTACTGAGCCACAAATTCAGCATCTTAAGTGAGTGAAAGTGGCTCAGTCATGGCTGACTCTTTGTGACCCCATGGACCACAGAGTCCAAGGAATTCTCTAGGCCAGAATACTGGAATGGTTAGCCTTTCCCTTCTCCAGGGGATTTTCCCAACCCAGGGATCAAATCCAGGTCTCCACATTGCAGGCAGATTCTTTACCAGCTGAGCCACTAGGGAAGCCCAAGAATACTGGAGTAGGTAGCCAATCCCTTTTCCAGCAGATCTTCCAGACAAAGGAATAGAACCAGGGTGTCCAACATGGCAGGTGGATTCTTTACCAACTGATCCATTTATTATTTTGCAGGCTGCAAGTCTGGACGGATTCAATTGGTCTCAAAAGGCCAGTATCAAGTTATCAGCATGGCTGGGTCTTGCCTTGAATATCTGGGGTAGATTATACATCCAAGATCATAATCATTCATTTCCATATGACTGGAGGACTGAGGTCCTTTTCCCTGTTTGCTGTTGGCTGGGGTTGCTATCAGCTTCTAAAAGCTACTCTAAATATTTTTAACTAAAAAATAAAGGCAAAAGTGGAAAACTTTCTATAGAAATAAAATAGAATATAGAAATAAAATAATGTAGAAATAAAATAAAGTAAATAAATAAATCAAATAAAAATAAGTAATAATAAATAAAATAAATACAGAAATAAAATAAAATATAGAAATAAAAAAGAACTATAAAGTTATTTTATAAACATTATTCGACACAGCATATTTTAGAAGGGAGATATGCAAAACGAAAACAAATGGTGATGAATAAGTACCAAAAAATGGAACAATATAAGCAGACCAACAGCTTATTCTAATTTTGGAATTTGACACATAAACCTCTAAAATAACTATTATTGAATGGTTACAGACAATAAAGGTAAAAAGTACAGTTCAGTTCAGTTCAGTTCAGTTACTCAGTCATGTCCAACTCTTTGCAACCCCATGAAGAGCAGCACACCAGGCCTCCCTGTCCATCACCAACTCCCAGAGTTCACTCAAACTCATGTCCATCGAGTTGGTGATGCCATTCAGCCATCTCATCCTCTGTTCCCTTCTCCTCCTACCCCCAATCCCTCAAAACATCAGAGTCTTTTCCAATGAGTCAACTCTTCACATGAGGTGGCCAAAGTAGTGGAGTTTCAGCTTTAGCATTAGTCCTTCCAAAGAACACCCAGGACTGATCTCCTTTAGAATGGACTGGTTGGATCTCCTTGCAGTCCAAGGGACTCTCAAGAGTCTTCTCCAACACCACAGTTCAAAAGCATTAATTCTTTGGCACTCAGCTTTCTTCACAGTCCAACTCTCACATCCATACATAACCACTGGAAAAACCATAGCCTTGACTAGATGGATCTTTGTTGGCAAAGTAATGTCTCTGCTTTTTCATATGCTATCTAGGTTGGTCATAACTTTCCTTCCAAGGAGTGTCTTTTAATTTCATGGTTGCAGTAACCATCTGCAGTGATTTTGGAGCCCAAACAAATAAAGTCTGACACTGTTTCCACTGTTTCCCCATCTATTTCCCATGAAGTGATGGGACCAGATGCCATGATCTTTGTTTTCTGAATGTTGAGCTTTAAGCCAACTTTTTCACTCTCTTTCTCTTTCATTAAGAGGCTTTTGAGTTCCTCTTCACTTTCTGCCATAAGAGTGGTGTCATCTGCATATCTGAAGTTATTGATATTTCTCCCAGCAATCTTGATTTCAGCTTGTGCCTCTTCCAGCCCAGCGTTTCTCATGATGTATTCTGCATATAAGTTAAATAAGCAGGGTGACAATATACAGCCTTGACATACTCCTTTTCCTATTTGGAACCAGTCTGTTGTTCCATGTCCAGTTCTAACTGTTGCTTCCTGACCTGCATATAGGTTTCTCAAGAGGCAGGTCAGGTGGTCTGGTATTCCCATCTCTTTCAGAATTTTCCAGAGTTTATTGTGATCCACACAGTCAAAGGCTTTGGCATAGTCAATAAAGCAGAAGTAGATGTGTTTTTTTGATCCAGTGGATGTTGGCAATTTGATCTCTGGTTCCTCTGCCCTTTCTAAAACCAGCTTGAACATCTCGAAGTTCACGGTTCACATATTGCTGAAGCCTGGCTTGGAGAATTTTGAGCATTACTTTACTAGCGTGTGAGATGAGTGCAATTGTGCAGTAGTTTGAGCATTCTTTGGCACTGCCTTTCTTTGGGATTGGAATGAAAACTGACCTTTTCCAAAAGGTAAAAAGGACAAACCATAAAAAAGGATGAATTACAACAAATAGTCATATTATTAATGATTATACTTTCCAAATTCCAATGTGTAACAGGAAATAGAAAGAGCAAGAACTTGTATTAATTTGTAATAAATCAAAGACAACTGTTGAAACATAATAAAAAATATGTAGAAAGTCAGATATTGAGATGATACCACTTTAAATGCAAAAAGTGAAGAGGAACTATAGGGCCGCTTGATGAAGGTGAAAGAGGAGAGTGAAAAACCTGGCTTAAAACTCAGCATTCAAAAAACAAAGATTATGGCATCTGGTCCCACCACTTCATGCAAATAGATGGGAAAAAGTGGAAACAGTGTCAGATTTTATTTTCTTGGGCTCCAAAATCACTGTGGATGGTAACTTCAGCCATAAAATGAAAAGACACTTGTTCCTTCTAAAGAAAGTTATGACACACCTAGACAGCCTATTAAAAAACAAAGACATTACTTTGCTGACAAAGGTACATATAGTCAAAGCTATGGTCTTTCCGATAGCCACGTACTGATATGAGAGTTGGACCATAAAGAAGGCTGAGAGAGGAAGAATTGTTGCTGTCAAACTGTGCTGCTGGGGAAGACTCTTGAGAGTCCCTTGGACAGCAAGGGGATCAAACCAGTCAATCCTAAAGGAAATCAACCTGAGTATTCATTGGAAGGACTGAAGCTGAAGCTGAAGCTCAAATACTTTGGCCATCTGATGTAAAGAGCCGATTTGTTGGGAAAGACCCTGATGCTGGTAAAGACTGACGGCAAAAGGAGAAGACAGCGACAGAGGATGAGATGATTGGATGGCATCACTGACTCGATGGACATGAGTTTGAGCAAACTCTGGAATATGGTTAAGGACAGGGAAGCCTGGCATGCTGCAGTCCATGGGGTCACAAAGAGTTGGAAATAGCAACTGAACAACAACAACAAGAGAGTTAACAGAAGTGAAAATATAGTAGTAAAATACTAGATTAATACTAAAGAAGTAATACAACAATGAAAGGGAAACGTAAAACAGAAATACCAGGGACAACAAAATTATGCTAGTAGATATAAACACAGTGTCTCGGCAAATTACATTAAATATATGTGCATTAAATACCAAGATCATCAGACTGGAATAAAAGAAACAGAAGCAAAATAGAACATTCTTACTGAAATAAATACAAACTATAAGGTCACAAAGAGTCTTAAAGAAATGGAAAAAGGTGTAAAATAAAAACAGTAAGTTAAAGAAAGATGAGGAAACAGAACCAGTGTTAGATAAAGTTAGCATTTCAAATCTGCCTTCAATGCAGGAGATGCAGGTTCAATCCCTGAGTCGGGAGCATCCCCTGGAGAAGCAAATGACAACCCACTTCAATATTCTTGCCTGCAAAATCCTCTTTCCACAGAGGAACCTGGAGGGCTACAATCCACGGGTTTGCAAAAGAGTTGGACACGACTTAGAGACTAAACAACAACAAAAAGCCCTAGCCTGCTGAGACAGACAAATTCATAAGATACAAAAATAAGAATGTTTGCTGTTACTTCCCCTATAAGGACTTTATTCTTCACATGTCTTGATAATTATATTTGTGTAATTAATTGCTCTGATTCAAGAGTGCCAGATGATAACAGACTGAACCAAGTCCCCCAGGTACCGAGAAGGCTATAAAGCCATTTATATCGGTATTTTATGTTTCAAAAGCAATGAGGCTCTAGAATGTGAAGTGAAGTGAAAGTGAAGTCACTCAGTCGTGTCTGACTCTTTGTGATCCTGTGGACTGTAGCCCACCAGGCTCCTCCATCCATGAGATTCTCCACGAAAGAGTACTGGAATGGGTTGCCATTTCCTTCTCCATTCATTAAAGCCAAGACACATAGGGCTATATAAGTCCTGGAGAGATTTTACCTATATAACATTGGGATGGAATAAGGAGGAGACTCTTTCAGGATGAGAGAGGGCCAGCTGTCATTTCCCCTCTGTAAGGAGGGAAAAGGTTTTTTTCTTTGTCCCTGTGATGATGGATGTTAGCCAATCACATAGGAAAAATTCTATTCTGATTATGCCCCCTTATGGGTCAGATCTGGGACAATGCAGGGAAGGGGGACAACACATTTTTTATTTCCTGTATAGCAAATAATACTTTTTTCTTATCAAAACACCTCATGTATGCATTCAGGATAAAATTAATAAAGATAAATATTATGAAGTCAAGAATTAAGTGACAAGATATTTCCATGAAGCCTGATATTAAGGTGGAGACACACAACAAACAGCAATGCAATCACAAATCTCTAACAATGAAGGAAAAAGCCAATCAAAGACGAACTTACTACGGCACCCAGAGTCAGAAAATCCTAAAACTGCTGAAAGGATGCCTCCTAGAAAACTCCGCATATCAGTCTGAAGAAGAAGCTGAAACTTGGATGTGGGTGCACCTTACAGCAGCTGCTGCTGCTAAGTCGCTTTAGTCGCATCCAACTCTGCAACCCCAGAGACAGCAGCCCATCAGGCTCCCCTGTCCCTGGGATTCTCAAGGCAAGAACACCGGAGTGGGTTGCCATTTCCTTCTCCAATGGATGAAAGTGAAAAGTGAAAGTGAAGTTGCCCAGTTGTGTCCAACTCTTAGAGACCCCTTGGACTGCAGCCCACCAGGCTCCTCTGCCCATGGGATTTTCCAGGCAAGAGTACTGGAGTGGATTGCCATTGCCTTCTCCTTACAACGGCTATTACTACTTAAATGCAAGGGGGGAGGTTGTTGGGTCAGAAGAAAGACTAAAGACCACACTGTGTATAATGGTATAAGAAAAGTAGAACATGGATAAATATCTTTCCAAAATAAAAAAAAAAAAAGATAAAAAGTATCCAGGATATTGAGATATATATTTAAAAAATAAAAGAAAAATCCAGTACACATATAAGAAGTAAGGAAAAAGGAGTGGATGTGGTCAAGGGGAGAATGTGACAGGATTAAAAGAAAAACTGCAGGTTCTTGCGTTTTTCTATGATGTTTTCTATGAAGAAATGAGGCATTTGATGGGAAGACTGCACTGCCTTTCAAGAGATTATGTGGTAGGAACCAGGCTATTAATTCAATTGGGGTGATCCCTAGGGACATATTTGAAGTTATTTAAATCCTGCAAAGCAAGAAGCTTAATATGAGCTGCAAATCAGCTAATTGATTTAATTTATTTTGGTTACTATCAGGAGAAAATGGAATAGTGCTAATGGGAAAACCTGTGATATTTTGTTTGAACAGTGTGAAGTGACAGCATGTTCTTTCTCAATAAGAATATAATAATGGCTAAAGGAATACAAATGCTTAGCTGCACTGAGACAAGGAGGGTAGGCATAACAGAAGGGAAGACTTCAGATTGAAATCACAGTCTATTGTTTCAGCATTTACCTCTTTGATAATATTCTTTTCTTTGACCACCGGAACTGACAACATCTCAGAAAAGTGGCGGGAATGTTCTTCAGATGATGTATGAGAAACCTGAAGGATGGTCTTTTACCTTCCAGTCATATGCCTGCCTCAGTCGAATACAAACTCAGCTTGCTGCTCTCAGTGGAAAACTCAAAGATGCAGAGAAAGCAGTATTATTTTCTGAACGATCGTGTATAGTGACAGCTATATAAAAATGACCTTACTTGTCAGTTTGGAATCTCGGCTTAGAACTAGACTTTTTCCCCTGTTTCCTGGGGATCAAAGGAACAACACACTCAGAGTAATAGAGATTTGAGATGGAACATGACATTTAATACCTTCAGCAGTTTGATACTAATAGCATTAGGGAAGTTCAAGAATAATTTCTGGGCTTCCCTGGTAACTTAGTGGTAAAGAATCTGCCTGCCAGTGCAGGAAAAGTGAGTTTGATCTCTGGGTTGGGATGATCCCCTGGAGAAGGGAATGGCAACCCACTCCAGTATCCTTGCCTGGGAAATCCCATGGACAGAGGAATCTGGCAGACTGTGGTCTGTGGCATTGCAAAGAGTGGGAAATGATTTATTGACTAAACAATAACAACAACAGAATAATTTCTAGCTGCCATGGAAACTGGTGGGGTGTGGTGGCCATTTCATCTCTTTCAAATTTGCAGAGTTTTTATTTCTTCCAATCCTCTTAAAATTCTTATCAGCTCTGGTTAAATCTGGATTCCTATTCTAGACTTGCACCTGGATCTAGGAGGTCATATATCTCTGAGGGGGGCTTAGAATTAACCCACTCAGTACTCTTGCCTGGCAAATCCCATGGACCAAGGAGCCTGGTAGGCTGCAGTCCATGGGGTCGCTAGGAGTCGGACACGACTGAGCGACTTCACTTTCACTTTTCACTTTCATGCATTGGAGAAGGAAATGGCAACCCACTCCAGTGCTCTTGCCTGGAGAATCCCAGGGATGAGGGAGCCTGGTGGGCTGCCATCTATGGGGTCGCACAGAGTCGGACACGACTACAGTGACTTAGCAGCAGCAGCAGCAGCAGGGTTTCTGACTCCCTACCACTTTATTTCAACTATCTCTGCCCACTAGAACCATGGCTTGTTGTGGAGAGGCCCATAGGACTCTGCCTGCTTAATCTCAACTAATTCATAGTTGCTTAAACACTTAACTATGGGAGATCTGCCAAAATTAAATAAAAATTAATAAATTATTGAAAATGTAGAGAATTCTGAAACCTCTAAAACTACTATTAGTTGTTCTTTATAGGTAACAATGAAATGAAAGTAGAATTAGTATATGTCTTTTATCAAATCTATAAATTATGAATAAAGAATTCTCTCAGCTCAGTAATAAAAAGGCAAATAATTCAGTTTAAAAATGGACCAAGGATTTGAATAGACATTTCTTCAAGGAAGATATTCAAATGGACAATAAGTGCAAGCAAAAATACTCAATATCTTTCATCATCAGGGAAGTGGAAATCAAAATTACAATGAGACACTACTTCACACTAGATGGCTAGAATAAAAAATTTAGACAATAAATGTTGGTGAGAATGTGGAGAACTCAGAACCCTCATAGTGTTGCTGTTTTGGGAACTAATCTGGTGGTTTCTCAAAAGATTAAACATAATGTTACCATAGGATCCAGCAAATCCATTCTAAGGTATATAACCAAGAGAGTGAAAATATGGATACACAAAAACTGATACACAATCGTTTACAGCAGCATTATTAACAAAAGAATTATAGTCAAAAGATGGAAAATACCCAAATGCACATCAACCGATAACTAACCAAAATATAGTATAGCCATATAATGGAGAATTATTCTGTCATAAAAATGAATGGAGTTCTGAAACAGGCTACAGCATGGATGAATCTTGAAAACATTTTGCTAAATAAAATAAGTCAATCACAAAAGACCTTATTCTATTAATACCAAATGGCCAAAACAGGGGCATTTTAAGAGACAGAAAGTGGATTAGTGGTTGCTAGGTAATGGAGAATAGGGGGTGATGAATAAAGGGTATGGACTTATTTTTAGGTGATAAAAATGTCCTAAAATTGACTATGATGAAATTTCACATATTTGATTAAAAAAAGGCAAATGAGTTGTACACCTTATATGGCTGAATTGTATAGTATGTGAATGTACCTCAATAAATGAAATTAGAATTTCTGTCTTTAGCCTAATTCCACAAGCAACAATTTAATATATACAGAAAAAACTTTGATAATGACTTTATTGAGATGCCACCAGTAATTTAAGTATATAAATGTTTCCCTTCCACATTTCCACTCCATTTTGGGTAACCAGACTTCTTTTACTTCTCACCTACTGGCAGGGCAGAAAGTCAAAAATAAACATCCTTCCTAGATCCTACTATCTTTAATCCTGGGCTCCTGAAGTGGGTTATTAAGTAGAGGCATTGAGCAGAGGAGTAGGAATATGGAATGAAAGAGACATTCCCTTACTAAGAAGGAGAAAGTGTTCCATGAGTCTTGTAAGTGCTATAGATTTGGCAATGGGGATGAATGGATGTATGGAAAGAACGCAAAGTGTCATTACGGCTCATGGCTGAATCTTTGGTGAAAAATGCTCCAGGCTGGAGGGATCTGCCATGTGGGGATGCAAAAATCGAGCCTGCTTGCTAGATCGACTCAGATCTTTGTTGCTACTGCATCATAGCTCAACCTTTCTGTCTGCCTAATCCTGCAACCTTTACTTCCTTCTAGAGCATTTCTAGAAAGTTCATCAATGAATTTCCTTTGTATGAATTTCCAACTAGGAGTCTTTTTTCTGGGGCTCTTATCTAACATGCCACCAAAACACTCAATGAGAGGGTGTGTCAGCTTTAAACACCTGCCAAAGCCAGAGTGCTTATAGTTGCTCACTCATCAGGTACCAACCAAGGAAGATCTGTTGTGCTTCTCTCCTCTTACCACCTCCAACCTCTGCTTCTATAAATTTAGAATTAGGAAATTGGGGTAGTAAAGTAGATGATCCAGATGGAAAAACAGAAAAAAGGGTGATTCCCTCCTTTCCCCCATAGGCAACCAGCCTAAAGCAGACCAGAGTTGGGAAGAGATTTTAAACTTCAAATGAACATGGATTATGGAAATGTTACACTGAAATAAATATATGAATTACTAAATTGATACTATTTAGTACAAAATAGACTAGAAGACTTTTCTGTATTTGAGAGTGACTTCAAAAGCCAAGTATTCTGCCTTCGTGCTCAGAATAGAGGTGAAAAACAAATGGACTCTCAGAAAAAGAAAAATGATTACAGAATTTTTTGTTGCACCAGCATTCAGTTTGTTCCTTGTAATGATGCATACATCTACACTGGAAACAGCCTAAACAAAAATGAAGATGGAGCATGTTCAACTGATTTTAATTTCTTTCCTAAGACATTGTTTCTTGTTGACTTTCCTTCTTCCAATCCAAATATTGAAAATGATGTTGACATTTTTTCAAAGTTCTCAAACAATGAAAGAAAAACTGCCAGTTTTATAGTCGGAGAGAGAAAGGAGAGAGAGAAGGAGGGACTGGGAAGATAAAGAGAAAGAAAACACACAATGATTTAAAATCAAACCGTGGACATGAGGAAGTGATGTTGGAGGCAATGCTGCTGAAATGAAAGTAGCTCACAAGTTTCAGTGATTTTTATTGTTAAAATTCTTCACAAAAAATTCTTTGCTTCTTCTGTATAATGTTATGTTGTTCAAGTTTGGAGAACTTTAACTGTCTCGGTACTTTCATGGTTTAAGACCGATAGAAGCTATATAAAATATTCACTGAGAGTCCAGAAGGCAAGGCACTGTTGAGATGCTGCTGCTAAACACCTGAGAAGTATAGGTTTCATAGCAGCTTAGAGAATATAAGGGCAGGAACACACCTTAGCCTCATACTTCTGGTTTTTAGATTATTACTCTCAGAGGCACATGGAATTAAAATTAATGACTGATATCTGTAGAGCATTTTATGCTTCTTGAAACTGAAAGTCTCTCAGTCATGTCCAACTCTTTGCAACCCCATGGACTATGGACAGCCCCATGGACTTTGCAACTCCCTGGACAGTCCATGGAATTCTCCAGGCCAGAACACTGGAGTGGGTACCCTTTTCCTTCTCCAGGGGATCTTCCCAAACCAGAGATCAAACCCAGGTCTCCCACATTGCAGGTGGATTCTTTACCAGCTGAGTCACAAGGAAAGCCCAAGAATACTGGAGTGGGTAGCCTATCCCTTCTCCAGCAGATCTTCCTGGCCCAGGAACCAAACTGGGGTCTCCAGCATTGCAGTTGGGTTCTTTACCAACTGAGATATCAGGGAAACCCTATATGACTCTTATATACAAGTTAATGCACTTTTATTTTGTTTTTTTGGTTTTTTTTGGTTTATAATACTAGAAGATTTATCAATTTTATTTATCACTTCAGAGATTAGTCACATTATTAAGTGTGGCTTCTTTAAGCTATGAAAATGCACATTATTTTTTCATTACACAAGTTCCATTCCCTTCCTGCCCCTGCTAAAATGAACACAGAGGTCTAGAAAAGGGACTGTAATTATCTCAGTGTTAATACAAGTCCTATTCTGCTACTTAAATAAAAATAGAAGATGTAACAATAAACTATTAAAAAACAAATGTTTGAAAGTAATTTCAAATATCTCCATTCTCTATGAACTGGGAAAAATGTGCTTATTTTCAAGGAAAAATAATCTGTTTTTCTTCTCATCAGCTTCATTGTTACTCACAGAACATGAGAGAGAATTAAGAGATATATATTTGAAATCTGGATCAAAGAAAATAGGAAAAAATTCTGATCTTCTAACATGTTCTTTTACCAGTCCCCTTGCTTTTTAATTTATGCATCCAAAACCCTGAACTACTATCAGAAAAGTCAACCTCAAATGGATTACTTGTTGACTTTTGTTAACCATTATATTCTGTCTTCAATTCAAATAGTAAGCAAATAGATTTAAATAAGAGAATCACTCACTTCCTTTGTGTAACTATTTTAATCATTAGACTAGCTTTATAAAGAGGCGACTAAAAAGTTAAAGAATCTTATAGATGTTCAATCAAAAGCACAGTTCTATTAATGATTCACAATTTGGCACCCATCCTCAGTGTGTAGTATAAAGGAATTTAGTTCAAAAAGTTGTATTTAATCCCTAGATTTTAACTGGAGGAGGAGGGGGAGGATAAAGGTAATAAGTTTCTCTGGAGAATCCTCACCCCACTTCACCCTGCCTCATTACATCTTTCAAACCTCAGTGTCTTGACCTTTAAGGCTTGAGCCAGGTCCATTGGTTTAGTCACACATTTCTGTGACTGTGAGCAAAGTTTAAGAATGAGTTTATATCATTCAGTTATTGATTATAACAACTGTACAATGTTTACTTGTGTCTGTATATTTAAAGTATGTACATTCAGACTTTTAAATGATAGAAAACTGAAAACATGTCTAAGAAACAGTAATAAGAAATAAACCCAAACACCTAGTCATTTAATCTTTGACAAAGCAGGCAAGAATATAAAATAGAAAAAAGACAGTTTATCCAACAAGTGGTGTTGGGAAGGTTGGATAGCATAATGTAAATCAATGAAGTTAGAACACACCCTCATTCTATACACACACAAGAAACCTCAAAGTGGCTTAAACACTTAAATATAAGGCATGACATCATGGAACTCTGAAAAGAAAACAGAGGCAAAACATTCTCCAACATACATACATTGTATCAATGTTTTCTTAAGTCAGTCTCCCAGGGAGATAGAAACAAAAGCAAAAATAAACAATGGGACCAATCAAACTTACAAGTTTTTGTACAGCAAATGAAACTATAAACAAAAAGAAAAGATAACCTATAGACTGGGAGAAAATATTTTCAAATAATGTAACCAACAAGAGCTTAATTTCAAAAATATACAAACAGCTCGTACAACTCAGTAACAAAAAACAAAAACAAACAAAAACAACACAATCGAAAAATGAGCAGAACACCTAAACAGACATTTCTCCAAAACAAAACATACAGGCTGCCTACATTCTGCTGAAAAGATGCCTAACATCACTAATTATTACAGAAATGCAAATCAAAACTACAATGAAGTACAACCATACATCACTTAGAATGGCCATCACTAAAAATTCTACAAACAACAAATGCTGGAGAGGGTGTAGAGGAAAGGAAATTCTCCTACATTGTTGGTGGAAAGGTAAGTTGGTGCAACCACTGTGGAAAACTGTGGAGGTTCCTCCAAAAATTAAAAATGGAGTTACCATATAATCCAACAATCCTACTCCTGTGTATGCTGCTACTGCTAAGTCACTTCAGCCGTGTCTGACTCTGTGTGACCCCGTAGATGGCAGCCCACCAGGCTCCCCCGTCCCTGGGATTCTCCAGGCAAGAACACTGGAGTGGGTTGCCATTTTCTTCTCCAATGCATGAAAGTGAAAGTGAAGTTGCTCAGTCATGTCCGACCCTCAGCGACCCCATGGACTGTAGCCTTCCAGGCTCCTCTATCCAGATATCCAGTCAAAACTATAATTCAAAAAGATACATACACCCCTATGTTCATAGTAGCACTGTTCACAATAACCAAGGTATGGAAACAATATAAATGCCCATCAACAGACAAATGGATAAATAAGATATGGTCTATATACACAATAGAATACTACTCAGCCATTAAAAAGAAGGAAATAATGCCATTTGCAGCAACATGAATGGACCTAGAGATCATCATACTAAGTGAGGCAAGTCAGACTGAGAAAGACAAATATATGATATCACATATAAGGAATCTAAAAAAATGATACAAATATATTTATTTACAAAACAGAAACAGATTCACAGACATAGAGAACAAATTTGGTTTGAGGTTATGAGGGGATAACAGGGGAAGATAGGGAGAGGGTATTAATTGGGAGTTTGGGATTGACATGCATGCACTGCTATATTTAAAATAAATGCCTTTCCATGAGAAAAAAGAATGCATACATATTTATAACTGCATCACTTTGCTGTACAGCAGAAACTAATACAACATTTTGAATCAATGATATTTCAATAAAAAAGAATGAGTAATACAGTTTATATTAACAAAATTGATATATGATCTCATAACTTTGCAAACACCAGAATTTCACTGAACTGTACATATACTCCTTAACACCAAAGAAGGAAATGAGAAAATTATTTACCAGTTTTATAAAATGTTAGTATCTTCATACATAATAAACTTCATACATTTTAAAAGATTTATAGTCCATTATTATAGTTTTCTCATAATATAGTTACCTTACCTTTTGAAAAATTAAGGCTAATATACCAAATAATCCCACAGAAGTGGCAACATCTTCCACTCTAGCGATGGCTAACTTCAAATTCAAAAGGTAGCTCAATATTACATGCTTGTAAAATTTCACATTGTTTTTTCAAAAATAAACAAAAAATTTTAAATCACACTAAGGTACATTGATATGCAAGTAAAAATCAGCATAAATTAGAATATGCAAAATTTAGGACTCTAATAATAACATTAACTCAACTACAATGCATCTGCTGCTGCCTGTTGCCAAGTCGCTTCAGTCATGTCTGACTCTGTGCGACCCCATAGATGGCAGCCCACCAGGCTCCCCTGTCCCTGGGATTCTCCAGGCAAGAACACTGGAGTGGGTTGCCATTTCCTTCTCCAATGCATGAAAGTGAAAAGTGAAAGTGAAGCTGCTCAGTCATGTCTGACTCTTTGTGACCCCATGGACTGCAGCCCACCAGGCTCCTCTGTCCAAGGGATTTTCCAGGCAAGAGTACTGGAGTGGGGTGCCATTGCCTTCTCCACAATGCATCTACCTGAAGCCTAATCATCAGATAGCAAAAGGCCAATTCAGAGTTACTGTTGTGCAGTGACAGCAATGCTACTGACATGGATAGTTTCACTCTGAACACTCAAATGTTAACTGCTTTGTTTCAGTTTTATTGGTATGTCTTTGAAATATTTTTTTTAATGACATAAACAGAATTTTGTTCTGTTGTTACTGTTTTCCAGTTTTGTATACATTAAAAAGGAGTGAGACAGAGTATATCAGTCTAATTTTGAGGTTGCTCTTATAATATTATAATTTCATTTTTCTGTAATCACATTGCTTCACACTAATTCTGAGATTGAGCTTCAAAATGTAAATATATTTGTTTTCTTAAAGGATTTAAACAGAATAACATGCAAGACAAACAAATTCTTTCTTGAAATAATAAAAATGTAGCTGTATCTACTGGTTCAAAGTGAATTTTAAATATGTAAAATACCTAATAATTTTTTCAAACAAATTAATGTTTTCACATTATATTTATAATGAGGTGTTCATAAATGTCATGAATGTATCTATACATTTACATCTATTTCTAATATAAATGTATTTGGTGTGTGTGTGCTAAGTCGCTTCAGTCACGGCCGACTCTGTGTAAGCCTATGGACTGTAGTCCTCCCCAGTTCCTCTGTCCATGGGGATTCTCCAGGCAAGAATACTGGAGTGGGTTGCCACGCTCTCCTCCAGGGGATCTTCCCTACTGAGGGACTGAACTCCCACCTCTTAAGTCTCCTGCATTGGCAGGGAAGTTCTTTAGCACTACCTGCCATCTGGGATGCCCAAATGTATAATATCGCTTCATAATTGAGTCCTTAGCTAGTTGTCCCTCGATACTTAGGCAACCTAGGAACATTGTTTAATATTTTCAGGTATGTTCCTTACCTGAAAAGTGGGAGCATTAAGTTAAATGCTTCTAAGGCCCTTTAGGAGTCAAATACTAGTTCAAAAGAACCTTCGACTTAGTTGTAAGCTAATTAAAAGCAGGCTTACTTAGATAAACTATCCACATGGTTTCATATGATCTAATTTGCTCAATCCTTTACATTTCAAATAAATATGAGGTGCTATTACAAATGCACATTACCAATGTTTGTCTTCCACTGACTACTTTAGTATTGTATAGACCTATTTTCAGACTTTCCAGTTGTTTTCTTATTCTTTTCTCACCTCAGGTAGAGGGCAAAATTGAAATAAAGAAAAGTGTAAAAGCCATTTTACACTGGGCGTTCCTTACAATTATGACCATAATTAATCACATTCATCCATTGGGAGAAATAAGAACACTGTCCAACAAAAGGAACAAACCTCCACAATGACTTAGATTTTCTTGCCAGAGTGTTAAGAGACTTCAGTATTGGTGGTAGAAAAAAAATGAAAAGGTCTTTTCATAGATCATTATTGAATTAAAAAAAAAAAAAGTGATTGCTATAATCAAAAGTAATATAAGCTTGTCTAGCAGTAGAATGACATTTTATAACCTAAAATATGTCAACCTTATATTTGAGTCTAATTAAAAATTTTCCTCTACTAACAGGGTATCATAAAACTGATCATTTTAAGAGTATGTCACATAAATCTAATCGTATTGTTTTTGTTTATTTTTACCCTTTTTATTGCTGATTCTCTTAACTTAGCAGGGGATCTTATAAATCCCTTCCTGGTTCTATAATCCCATAATATATTTCATAAATTACTCTGTAAAACTGCTTGCCCAGTTGGTCTAAACTCTGTGTATCAGCTTCATAGATATTTCATATATTAGTATTAAAAATGACCTTCATAGAATCAAACATAAGGTTTTAAACTAAAGCTAAAAATTCTAAATAAAACTGCATTTCTTAATAAAAACTGACACTTAAGTAAATTTTAAATTATTAATTTTCAATAATTTTTACTCTGTTTTAATTATTCTCTACTCCTCATCACATTCATGAAAATATCTCCATCTAGAAGCAACCTAGATGTCCATCAGCAGATGAATGGATAAGAAAGCTGTGGTACATATACACAATGGAGTATTACTCAGCCATTAAAAAGAATACATTTGAATCAGTTCTAATGAGGTGGATGAAACTGGAGCCTATTATACAGAGTGAAGTAAGCCAGAAGGAAAAACACCAATACAGTATACTAACGCATATATATGGAATTTAGAAAGATGGTAACGATAACCCTGTATATGAGACAGCAAAAGAGACACTGATGTATAGAACAGGCTTATGGACTCTGTGGGAGAGGGACAGGGTGGGAAGATTTGGGAGAATGGCATTGAAACATGTGAAATGTCATGTATGAAACGAGATGCCAGTCCAGGTTCAATGCACGATGCTGGATGCTTGGGGCTGGTGCCCTGGGACGACCCAGAGGGATGGTATGGGGAGGGAGGAGGGAGGAGGGTTCAGGATGGGGAACACATGTTTTAAAATTATTAAATTAAAAAAAAATAAAAAAAAAAAAGAAAGAGCATTATCTGTCTAGTCATCAGTGAAAGATTTATTTATGTTCAATTTCATTCTTTACTGACAAGAATATTTGTTCTCACTTCCAATAAGTTATAAGAGAATTGAGAGGCTTGCTTTATGGAAATCTATATAGAATATAATTAAATAAGAAATCACAGGAAATGGCATGAAAATGAGTTCTACATAGAAGCATGGTAAACACTAAGGTACATAAACAGCAGTACTGAATTATATACAGCCAAATCTTTTCTTTAAAAACAATTGCAAAGAAAACTATGTGAATATGCTCTACTAAATTTGCATTACTAATTTTGAGTTGTTATATTATTTTCATCAGAGTGAAGTTGAATAGTTCTATGAAGACCTACAAGATCTTCTAGAACTAACACCCAAAAAAGATGTCCTTTTCATCATAGGGGACTGGAATGCAAAAGTAGGAAGTCAAGAGATACCTACAGTAACAGGCAAATTTGGCCTTAGAGTACAAAATTAAGCAAGGCAAAGGCTAACAGAGTTTTGCCAAGAAAATGCACTGGTCAGAGCAAACACCATCTTCCAGCAACAAAAAAGAAGACTCTACGCATGAACGTCACCAGACAGTCAATACCAAAATCAGACTGATTATACTCTTTGCAGCCAAAGATGGAGAAGCTCTATATAGTCAGCAAAAACAAGACTGGGAACTGACTGTGGTTCAGATCATGAACTCCTTACTGCAAATATCAGACTTAAATTGAAGAAAGTGGAGGAAACCACCAGACCATTCAGATATGACCTAAATCAAATCCCTTATGATTATAGAGTAGAAGTGACAAATCGATTCAAGGGATTAGATCTGACAGACAGAGTGCCTGAAGAACTATGAATGGAGGTTCATGACATTGTACGGAGGCAGTGGTCAAGGCCATTGCCAAGAAAAAGAAATGCAAAAGGCAAAGAAGGCCTTACACATAGCTGAGGAAAGAGCAGAAACTAAAGGCAAAGGAGAAAAGGAAAGATTTACCCATCTGAATGCAGACTTCTAAATAGCAAGGAGAGATAAGAAAGCCTTTGTCAATGATCAGTACAAAAAATAGAGGAAAACAACAGAATGGGAAAGACTAGAGATCTCTTCAAGAAAATTAGAGATACCAAGGGAACATTTCATGCAAAGATGGGCACAATAAAGGACAGAAATGGTATGGACCTAATAGAAGCAGAAGATATTAAGATGAGGTGGCTAGAATACACAGAAGAACTATACAAAAAAGGTCTACAAGACCCAGATATTCACAATGGTGTGATCACTCACCTAGAGCCAGACATCCTGGAATGCAAGTCAAGTGCGCCTTAGGAAGCATCACTATGAATAAAGCTAGTGGAGGTGATGGAATTCCCATTGAGCTATTTCAAATCCTAAAAGATGATGCTGTGAAAGAGCTGCACTCAACATGACAGCAACTTTGGAAAACTCAGCAGCAGCCACAGGACTGGAAAATATCAGTTTTCACTGCAATCCCAAAGAAAGGCAATGCCAAAGAATGCTCAAACTATGGCACAATTGCACACTTCTCTCACGCTAGCACAGTAATGCTCAAAATTATCCAAGCCAGGTTTCAACAGTACGTGAATCATGAAATTCCAGACATTCAAGTTGTATTTAGAATAGGCAGAGGATCAGTATTAGCTAGTTCATTCACTCAAAAGTGTCTGACTCTGTGACCCCATGGACTGCAGCAGGCTAGACTTCCCTGTCCATCACCAACTCCTGGAGCTTACTCAAACTCATGTCCATTGAGTTGGTGATGCCAACCAACAGTCTCATCCTCTGTCATTTATTTCTCCTGCCTTCAGTCTTTCCCAGGATAAGAGTCTTTTCCAATGAGTGAGTTCTTTGCATCAGGTGGCCAAAGTAATGGCGTTTCAGCTTCAGCATCAGTCCTTCCAATGAATATTCAGGACTGAGTTCCTTTAGGATTGACTGATTTGATCTCCTTGCAGTCCAAGGGACTCTCAACAGTCTTCTCCAGCACCATAGTTGAGGAACCAGAGAAGCAGAGGAGCCAGAGACAAAATTGCCAATATCTGCTGGATCATAGAAAATGCTAGAGAATTCCAGAAAAAATATTAACTTCTGATTTATTGATTACATGAAAGTCTTTGACTGTGTAGATCATAACAAATGGTATAAAATTCTTAAAGAGATGGGAATACAAGACCACCTGAACTGCCTCCTAAGAAATCTTTATGCAAGTCAAGAAACAACAGTTAGAACCGGACATGGAACAACAGACTGGTTCCAAACTAGGAAAGGAGTAAGTCAAGGCTGTATATTGTTACCCCACTCATTTAACTTATATGCAGAGTATATCATGCAAAATTCTGGGTTGGATGAAGCACAGCTGTAATCAAGGTTTTTGGGAGAAATATCAATAACCTCAGCTATGCAGATGATACCACCCTTACGGCAGAAAGTGAAGAGGAACTGAAAAGCCTCTTGATTAACGTGAAAGAGAGTGAAAAAGCTGGCTTAAAACTCAACATTCAGAAATCTAAGATCATGGCATCTTGTCCCATCACTTCATGGCAAATAGATGGGCAAATAGTGGAAACAGTGACAGACTTTATTTTAGGGGGGTCAAAAATCACTGTAGATGGTGACTGCAGCCATGAAATTAAAAGATGCTTACTCCTTGGAAGAAAAGTTATAAACAACCTAGACAGCATATTAAAAAGCAGAGACAATACTTTACCAACAAAGGTCCGTATAGTCAAAGCTATGGTTTTCCCAGTAGTCATGTATGGATCTGAGAGTTGAACTATAAAGAAAGATGAGCACTGAAGAATTGGCGCTTTTGAACTGTGGTGTTGGAGAAGACTCTTCAGAGTCCCTTGGACTGCAAGGAGATCCAACCAGTCCATCCTAAAGGAAATCAGTCCTGAATATTCATTGGAAGGACTGATGCTGAAGCTGAAACGCCAATACTTTGGCCACCTGATGCGAAGAACTGACTTAATGGAAAAGACCCTGATGCTGGGAAAATTTGAAGGTGGAAGGAGAAGGGGAAGACAGAGGACGAGATGGTTGGATGGCAACACTGACTTGATGGACAGGAGTTTGAGCAAGCTCTGGGAGTTAGTGATGGACAGGGAAGCCTGGTGTGTTGCAGTCCACGCAGTCACAAAGAATTGGACACGACAGAGCAACTAAACTGAACTGGTGTTGCGTTAGTACACTAGGTCTGCTACAGCAAAATACCCCAAACTGGGCGATTTAAACAACAGAAACATATTTTCTTACAGTTCTAAAGGCTGGAAATGCAAGATCATGGTGTTGGCAGGTTTGACTTGCAGATGACCTTGATCTTGCTGTATCCTCTCTGGGCCTCTTTCTCTGTGCACCTGTGTATCCTTGGTACCTCATTCTCTTTCTATAAGGACACTGGGTGAATTGGATAAGGATTTCATCCTTGTGATCTTATTTAACCTTAACTGCCTGTTTGACAGACCTATCTAAAAATACAATCAGGTTAGGGGTTAGGGCTTTATCATATGAATTTTGGGGGAACACACTTTAGTATATAAAAGTTATTAAATGCTTTGTTAAAATGTCATAGAGTTTAAAGACTGCTATAGGAGGGTCTTGTTATGAAACATGTATATTGTCAACATAGAGTAACTCCAAATGATAATGTTCTGTCTTGTCATACTTTACGTGGAGGAAGAGATCATAGTCAGTTTTACAGCTCTGAAATTTCTATCTGCCTTTCTTTTAACTTTGTCAATCTCAGAAGAAGTATATAATCAATTTATCCACAATGTTGCTGATACTTGCTATTTAATATTAATTTTTTGGGAATATAGTTGATTTGCAATGTTGTATTAATTTTAGGTGTACAGCAAAGTGAATCAGTTATACATATACAAATATATACTCTCTCTCTTTTTTAAGATTACTTTTCCATATAGGCCATTGCTGAATATTGAGTAGAATTCCATGTGCTACACAGCAGATTCTTATTAGTTACCTATTTTATATATGGTATTGTGTGTGCGTCAATCCCCATCTGCTCATGTATCCCCCCGATCCTCTGGTAACCAAGCTTTTTGTACAAGCTGCATTGCAGAAGTCATTTCAAATGTTAATAGATGAGTGTGGCTTGTTAAATGCACTGGTAAAAGTAGGTGTTCTAGGGTAATTAAAAAAATGGACAGACATATACAGTCAGTCAAATAGTTAACTCATTCTTTAGTAAAAATGAAGATATCTATTGGTATTTAAGTCACAAAAGATACTTGAAGTAGAAAGAATCTGCCAACAATGCTTTCAAAGTGAAATAAATTATGAGAATTGACTTAAAAAAAGCTGGTTTTTACTGAGATTCCAGAGTCTTGTGAACTGGCATCAATCTATAGGTTGGGGAGTGGGTGGACTAGTAAATCTTGAATTTTCCTGGTGCTGTGTGTGTAATGTTGTTAAAAATTATGGCTGCATTAATGACGGGCCTTCAGTGTGATGCTCAGTGCCAGAAGCAACCTTCTCATGACCTCTGATAATTTGGTTCAGCCAATGAGTTCTTGAAAAGACTGCTGAGGCAAGCACTAGACCTCCAGAAATAGGCAAACCCTAGACCTCCAGAAATGGCCACCTAATTCTCATGCTCCAAGATTTTAGTCCTGAGGTGACAGTTTAGAAAGAGTAATATCCTTTGGATTAAAAAAAGAGGTTATCATTTCCCCAAAGGGAATCTGAAAATAGGTCTATCCACATAAAATAAAAATGTTTGTAATATGATTCAACCAATTTCTTGCTCTAGCTAATTAAAGTAAACTCTTTAGGAAAACTATTATTTTCTACTCAAAATAAGATAAGTGAATTCAAAGATTAAAAATTCAATTTATCTTGTAATTGTACATCACAATCATATCTGTGTATTGTACATTCAACACAGAACAAGTTGTTACAGCAATTCTGTAGCTGCATTCCAAGTCCAAATAAAGCATTTAATTACAATAAAAACCCTTTTAAACTTGCTTGGGTTTTAACAATGCATTAAATTGAAAAAGCAGCTTACTCTGAGAAATGCAGTCATCTCCAGGGAAAGGGGGAAGTTTTATAAAAAGTAATGCACTTTCAGTGAGGCAACTAATTATTGATGCTACTACTGGGCTCTTGTGTTTCCAACAGCCAATTTCATAGACTCTCTGTCGAGTAAAATCCAATTTTAAGATTTATAATGCAATTGAGTTTTGCCAAGAGAAATAAGTTAGAGCTGGACACAATTTTAGGTTAGAAGGGACCTGGAAATCACCAAGTGAAATCTCCACTTTTAACGAAAGAGAGAATCAATATCCAGAAAGGTCAAAGGAGGTATCCAAGTTATATAAATAATTATTTACAAAATAAGGGTGAAATTTCAAACCACTGACTCTCAATGTTTTTGTTCTAGAAGAATGAGACACATTGTAAGGTGTAAACATCATAGACTGGTAAATTGTGCACAATGTAGAAGGTGATAAGAGTCATGCAGAAAGAAAAACAAATTAAGAAGTAAAAGAAGTCTTGAGATTGTCAAAGTTGAGCAAAAACGAGGTAGAGGTACACTGCATTACCAACCAGAATAACCAACAGTTCCATCACTGAGAAAGTGAGATACAAGCAAAGACCACAGAGGGATATAAGCTAGCAATACAGATACCTGGGGAAGAGTGCTTCAGAGAGAGAACTGATAAAGCAGATAAACCAAAGGCCCTTCCTTAGTGCAGGGACTGTCTGGTTTGTGAACATGCTCCTTAGCCATTGTGGTTAAAGTGGAATGACTGAAGGGGAGATGAAGAGATCTTATAGGATTTGAGTGAAGAGAGCTGGGAATCATGGATGAATTTTAAATAATGAAATTATTGGACTTACTTTCAAAGTAAACCTTCTAACTACTCTTTTTAAATTTATAGAAGGACAGCAGCAAAAATTGTGAGACCTGCCAGGAGAAGTATAGTGATGCATGATGATGGTAGTTCATACCAGGGTGACAGCAGTGACAAAGGTAGACGGAATTCTCAATATATTTTTCAGCTAGATCTAATAATGGATAGATTGGATGTAAGTATGTGAATGGCACGTGCTACTGTTGACTCAAAAAGCAGAGCCAAAAATGACATCAAAATATATGGCTTGAAAACTGGAGGGACTGAATTCCTATCTTTGGATGAGGAAAACTATAGGAAGGCAAGCTTTAGGGAACAAGATCAAGACTTCAGTTTTGATTCATTTATTTGACCTCCAAATTGAGATGTTGAGTAAACATTTGAAATTATGAGTTAGAAAAAAAAATAAAGAAATTATGAGTTACGATTCAGCAAATAAGTGTGGAATGGAGATGCAAATGCAGGCATTTGGGACATATAGGTGTTACCTAAGCCCAGGGACTGGATAAGGTGTCCTGAGAATGAAAATAGATAAACAAAAAGATATAAGAACTAAGTCTTTGAAAATTTTGATATTTAATAGAATTAGAGAAGAGGAATCAACATAGGCAAATAAAAAGGAATTTCCAGGGACTAGGAGGAAAACTAAGGGCTTCCCTGGTGGCTCAGTGATAATCTGCCTGCAATCCAGGAGACCCAAGTTCAATCCCTGGGTTGGGAAGATCCTCTAGAGAAGGGAATGGCAACCCATTCCAGTATTCTCATCTAGAGAAACCTCATGGACAGAGGAGCCTGGTGGGCTACAGTCCGCAGGGTCACAGAGTCAAACATGACTGAGCAACTAAGAACACAAGGAGGAAAACTAAGTGAAGGAGGTGTTCTGGAAATAAGCGAAGGAAGTCTTTCAAAAGTAAGGAAGTAAACAATTGTGGCAAATATTGTTGCTAGGTCAAGACTGATGACACTAAAAGAGAACTTTGAAGTAAGCTTTGTGGAAGTTATTGTTGACTATGGATGAGAAATTACAGTGGTGTTACAGAAAGAAAAGCTAGAATGCAGTGGTTGTATAAGAACATATTCATCTACTTATTCTATCAAAAATAATATATCATTGATCTTTGCTATTGTTTTTTTAAATCTCTAATTCATTTATTTCTGCTCTGATCTTTATGCTTTCTTTCTTTCTACTAACTTTAGGTTTCGTTTGTCTTTCTCTAGCTGCTTTAGGTGTAAAGTTAGGTTGTTTATTTGAGATGTTTCTTATTTCTTGAGGTAAGATTGTATTGCTATAAACTTCCCTCTTAGAACTGTTTTTGCTGCATCCCATTGGCTTCCGATCATTGTGTTTTAATTTGTCTTTAGATATTTTGTGATTTCTTCAGTGATCTATTGGTTCTTTAGTAACATATTGTTTAGCCTCCACATGATTGTGGTTTTTACAGTTTTTTCCCTTGTAGTTTATTACTAATCTCATAGCACTGTGGTCAGAAAAGATGCTGGACATGATTTCAATTTTCTTAAATTTATCAAGGCTCACCGTGTGGCTCAACATGTTGGCCAATCCTGGAGAACGTCCCATGTGCCCATGAGAAAAATGTGTATTCTGCTGCTTTTGGATAGAATGCTCTATTTAAAAATAAGCAACCAAGCATACTCTAGTATTACTAAAGCACAATAATTATAGAGTTAGACATCTGTCTTAGGATAATTTAACATTGAATTCTTTTACTAAATATATATTAAAGGTGATCTATCTCTATAACCTATACTAGCCATCAAAATACTAGTAGATTTCATTGAATATTAAAGGGCCTCATTTGGAATTCAGTTCAGTTCAGTTCAGTCGTTCAGTCATGTCTGACTCTTTACAACCCCATGGACTGCAGCACGCCAGGCCTCCCTGTCCAATGCCAACTCCTGGAGTTTTCTCAAACTCATGTCCCTTGAGTCAGTGATGCCATCCAACCATCTTGTCCTCTGTCATCCCCTTCTCCTCCTGCCTTTAATTTTTCCCAACATCAGGGTCTTTTCCAATGAGTCAGTCCTTTGCATCAGGTGCCCAAATGACTGGAGTTTCAGCTTCAGCATCAGTCCTTGCAATGAATATTCAGGACTGATCTCCTTTAGGAGGGACTGGTTGGATCTCCTTGCAGTCCAAGGGACTCTGAAGAGTCTTCTCCAATACCATAGTTCAAAAGCACCAATTGCTCAGCTTTCTTTGTAGTCCAACTATCAGATCCATATATAACTACTGGGAAAACCATAGCTTTGATTAGACAGACCTTTGTTGGTAAAGTAATGTCTCTGCATTTTAATATGCTCTCTAGGTTGGTCATAACTTTTCTTCCAAGGAGCAAGCGTCTTTTAATTTCATGGCTGCAGTCACCATCTGCAGTGATTTTTGAGCCCCCTAAAATAAAGTCTGTCACTGTTTCCACTGTTTGCCCATCTATTTGCCATGAAGTGATGGGACTGGATGCCATGATCTTAGATTTCTGAATGTTGAGTTTTAAGCCAACTTTTTCACTCTCCTCTTTCACTTTCATCAAGAGGCTCTCTAGTTCTTCGCTTTCTGTCATAAGGGTGGTGATATCTGCATATCTGAGGTTATTGACATTTCTCCTGGCAATCTCAATTCCAGCTTGATTCAATGAAATTCAAATATAACTTGGTTGGTGGTGAATCCAAGAAAATAAACATCTTAACATTCTGACTTGAATCTTTAAAAGTAATAAGAACAGTTTCAACTATCTCTCCTCCATGAAATTTATATAATCATTGTGTTTCCCATGTCTTACTTGAGAAGTCTATACTTGTCCATATTTATTATTTTTATAGTTTGCAAAATATGTCATCATCTGTAAAACTGCAAGACTCCTACTAATAGAATAGAATGGTTGAACAGTCTTGCTCCACTGACCAGAGGCCATTAGGGTAAAGAGTATTCTTTGCCATCTGAGCTACTAGGGAAGCACTCAAGATTATTTAAAATTATTAATTCATATCCCAATTTTAATAAAAGAGCCTTGTGTATAGAAAGCAAGCAATATATGTGAATTCATGTTTTACATTATTGGTAGTAATCATAATTAAGAAGCAGCATGCATTTGTTCACTTGATCCACAGGGAACAGAAAGCTGCAATGCATGATACTAAAGTCACTATTCTTGTGTATATATTTGTCTCAATTCATTATATATTAGGCCAATAGAGCAATTTCAAAGAGTTGGGTTTTTCCTATCTCTTAACTTTAATTTTAAAACTCTTTTATAAGTAAAATCACCAGCTAGACTCTATGTTGATTACTTAAATCAAGATTATGGTATTCAATCTAGGCCACTCTAAACTGATAAACTGCATCTCTAACACCCTAACAAGGCTTAATTCTTAATGATGCTAGATGCTTAATTAAAATAAGGCCAGCAATAGATAGAATTCCAGAAAAGTGGCAGCTCAAAGAAACAAGGAAATGATTCTTAAAAAGAAAAAGAAACATCTGATAAAAGAAAGTCTAAAATCAAAGGATTAAACATGAGAACCATTGTACATTCTCCTAATTTTTATTTGTTTTGTGGTCAGGATTTTGAGAAATGAACTGTGTGCATGTGTGTATGTGTGTGTGTGTGTGTGTGTGTGTAAGATAGGGACATTCAATTTATCCAAGTTCCCAAATTTTCAATTCTGCATGCATATTAGCATCAATTTAAGAGTTATTTTAAAAAATAGCCACACCTAATTCATGCCCAAATCAATCCAATCAGCATATTTGGAAAGCAGACATTGGTATACAAAAAATTCCCTAGGCAATCCAAAGGGGTAGTTAGGAAAAGAAACCACTGAAGTTTATCATCATGTAGACATGGCAAGCTAGTGATCAAAGGAAAAATGGTACAAAATAGAAAAACTTACAAGATGGTATATTAGCTTAGTCTTTGCATTCTCAAAATCTATACTAAAAATCATTACAAATATAATTAAAATTGGTGAATGTTTTGCATTGAATGACATCAAGAAAGATATTCAATAAATGTATCAGTTCATCCTACATGCTATCAAGGCATACTTATGATGCATAACTATGTGATATATATGTAACACATAACTAAGGTAAATTAAATTTTTAGGGTATATTTATTACCAAAAATTCTATTTTATTTTTGTGTTGTGAAAATTAAGTGACCCCTTTTTTATTTTTCCCATGATTTATATGGGAATATTATTTTCATATTTATATATATATATATCTTAGATATATGTATATACCAGATCAGATCAGATCATATCAGTCACTCAGTCGAGTCCGACTCTTTGCGACCCCATGAATCACAGCACGCCAGGCCTCCCTGTGCATCACCAACTCCCGGAGTTCACTGAGACTCACGTCCATCGAGTCAGTGATACCATCCAGTCATCTCATCCTCTGTCATCCCCTTCTCCTCTTGCCCCCAATCCCTCCCAGCATCCGAGTCTTTTCCAATAAGTCAACTCTTTGCATGAGGTGGCCAAAGTACTGGAGTTTCAGCTTTAGCATCAGTCCTTCCAAAGAAATTCCAGGGCTGATCTCCTTCAGAATGGACTGGTTGGATCTCCTTGCAGTCCAAGGGACTCTCAAGAGTCTTCTCCAACACCACAGTTCAAAAGCATCAATTCTTCAGCGCTCAGCCTTCTTCACAGTCCAACTCTCACATCCATACATGACCACAGGAAAAACCATAGCCTTGACTAGATGAACTTTTGTTGGCAAAGTAATGTCTCTGCTTTTGAATATGCTATCTAGGTTGGTCATAACTTTCCTTCCAAGGAGTAAGCCTCTTTTAATTTCATGGCTGCAGTCACCATCTGCAGTGATTTTGGAGCCCCCAAATATAAAGTCTGACACTGTTTCCCCATCTGTTTCCCATGAAGTGATGGTACCAGATGCCATGATCTTCGTTTTCTGAATGTTGAGCTTTAAGCCAACTTTTTCACTCTCCTCTTTCACTTTCATCAAGAGGCTTTTGAGTTCCTCTTCACTTTCTGCCATAAGGGTGGTGATATCTGCATATCGGAGGTTATTGATGTTTCTCCTGGCAATCTTGATTCCAGCTTGTGCTTCTTCCAGCCCAGCATTTCTCATGATGTACTCTGCATAGAAGTTAAATAAACAGGGTGACAATATACAGCCTTGACGTACTCCTTTTCCTATTTGGAATCAGTCT
>NW_011494728.1:509742-527269 GCF_000754665.1 Bison bison bison
AGTCGTGTCCGACTCTTTGGAACCCCATGGCCTATACAGTCCATGGAATTCTCCAGGCCAGAATATTGGAATGGGTAGCCTTTCCCTTCTCCAGGGGATCTTCCCAAACCAAGGATCGAACCCAGGTCTCCCCTATTGCTGGTGGATTCTTTACCAGCTTAGCTACAAGGTAAGCCCCTATTAATTATAAAGATAGTTCAAATTGAAGATAGTCAGAAAGGTAAATTCATTTCTTTCAAGAATATGTAGCACTTGGAGGCAATATTTTAAATGATAAATGTTAACATATGAAATTCATTTGGTTCTCATGCAGAAAATAGACAGTAATCACTTATAATGAACATAAATTATATATAAACAGGCTAAACTAACATCTCACAATAATACAGTTTCTCTCATGCACTAAAAAATTATACTATTTTTCTGTGTGTTTTGCTTTCTTAATATCACTATTTGAATAATTCAAAGGAAAACTTTTGCAGTCTAGATGTAGTTATCATAAACTCCGAATAGCAAAAATCGAATGTTATAGAGTGCTACTTGTCTTATTTTAATATCTCATTAATACCTTAGAAAATAAAAAATGAAAGTATCATTTCATATGTAATAGATGTTAATTTCTTCATAAATGTACAACATAATTAGCAATGTTAAGCATGTCACGAGGATAGCCTCAGAGAAGGCAATGGCAACCCACTCCAGTACTCTTGCCTGGAGAATCCCAGGGATGGGGGAGCCTGGTGGGCTGCCACCTATGAGGTCGCACAGAGTCGGACACGACTAAAGTGATTTAGCAGCAGAAGCAGCAGCAGCAGCATCGTGATAGCCTCAGTTCAGTTCAGTCACTCAGTCATGCCCCTGGACTGCAGCATGCCAGGCTTCCCTGTCCATCACCAACTTTCAGAGCTTACTCAAACCCATGTCCATCAAGTTGGTGATGCCATCCAACAATCTCGTCCTCTGTCATCCCCTTCTCCTGCCTTCAATCTTTCCCAGCATCAGGGTCTTTTACAATTAGTTCTTCACATCAGGTGGGCAAAGTATAGGAGCTTCAGCTTCAGCATCAGTCCTTCCAATGAATATTCAGGACTGATCTCCTTTAGGATGGACTGGTTGGGTCTCCTTGCAATCCAAGGGACTCTCAAGAGTATTTCCAATACCACAGTTCAAAAGCATCAGTTCTTCAGTGCTCAGTCCAACTCTTTATAGTTCAACTCTCAGATCCATACATGACTACTGGGAAAACCATAGCTTTGACTAGATGGACCTTTGTTGGCAAAGTAATGTCTCCACTTTTAATTTTTTTTATTTTTTAATTTAATTTTATTTTTTAAAGTTACAATATTGTATTGATTTTGCCATATGTCAACATGAATCCGCCACAGGTATACACGTGTTTCCCATCCTGAACCCTCGTCTCTCCTCCCTCCCCGTACCATCCCTCTGGGTCGTCCCAGTGCACCAGCCCCAAGCATCCAGTATCGTGCATCGAACCTGGACTGGTGACTTATTTCATATATGATATTATACATGTTTCAATGCCATTCTCCCAAATCATCCCACCCTCTCCCTCTCCCACAGAGTCCAAAAGACTGTTCTATACATCAGTGTCTCTTATGCTGTCTAGGTTGGTCATAGCTTTTCTTCCAAGGAGAAAGCATCTTTTAATTTCATGGCTATTGTCTATCAATTTAACTTAAATTCTCAATATTGTGATGTCAATACTTTGACTAAAGATTTATAAATACTGATATTCACAGCAATGTTTTTTAAAACTATAATTTATGATGTTAATTCAGGCTTATTGGACCTTACAAAGACCCTGTGGAAACTAACTGTGAGATGAGCCATAAAGCATAATGAAATTCAGCTATATATTGATACACAAATTTTCCAAATAGACTTTGTCATATTGTATTTTCAGAGAACCTAATATATATTTTGTCAACAAAAAAGGTGACAGTTGGAGACAGGCTTGCAATTGGAGTTAAAACTTCAAAAACATTTGAAACCGTATACATACGATTTACACATAATTGATAAAATATCACTTCTCAGTAGACCCCCACGAGGATATTCTTTCCTATCAAAATAAATACATTGACTCCATAAATACAGTATGCCACAAGGTTTTTAAAATGCATGGCTGACATAAATTGCTCTTGTGTACTGTAATAAAAGTGGTTTTATGTATACTACTGACATCACAGATGTTTTATTTGTCCTACTGAAGTGTGCACTTATAATGGATTTGCAGAATCACCCAGGCATGGTGTGAACTCAGAAACTTTCAATCATGCACATCAGAAATCTATATACTCAGTGGTTGCTTTCACATTTTATCTTTGTTGCTATTCAGTCACTAAGTCTTGTCTGACTCTTTGAGACCCATTGACTGTAGCACGCTAGGCTTTCCTGTTCTCCACTATCTCCTGCAGTTTATTTAAATTAATGTTCATTAAGTAGGTGATGCTATCTAACCATCATATTTTGTGTTACAATTGTATTAATTCACAGACCATTTTAAAATCATAATGTCAGTTTGGAAGTTTGTCTTCAGAAAGATTTTGCCTATTTCCTCCAAAATACTGTTTTCTAAGCAGTCTCTTTCCTTATGTAATTTGAACCAAATAAGAAGGTCAGTTAGTGAGGAAGTAACACTGGAGAAGACTCTTGAGAGTCCCTTGGACTGCAAGGAGATCCAACCAGTCCATTCTAAAGGAGATCAGTCCTGGGTGTTCTTTGGAAGGACTGATGCTAAAGCTGAAACTCTAATACTTTGGCCACCTCATGCGAAGAGTTGACTCATTGGAAAAGACTCGGATGCTGGGAGGGATTGGGGGCAAGAGGAGAAGGGAATGACAGAGGATGAGATGGCTGGATGGCATCATCAACTCGATGGACATGAGTTTGGGTGAACTCTGGGAGTTAGTGATGGATAGGGAGGCCTGGCGTGCTGCGATTCATGGGGTCGCAAAGAGACGGACACGACTGAGTGACTGAACTGAATTGAACTGAATACTATTTAAAACTTAAATCCCCTCAAACCCTAAAACTGGCCCTTGGGAAAACACTAGTAGGAAATGAATTAATGCTTTGCAGTTGTAACTTTAAACTCTCTTTTAATATTTCTCATATAGTACTGGATATCTATAGTGGAGTTAATAGTCTGTAATACTATGTTTTATGGGCTCTCCTAGGGGTTTTTTGTCTTGCTTTTCATTTACTACACCAGTACCTTATGCGGCTGCATGTAAGAACCTGGACATTATTCTATTGTTCAGTTTCAACCGCCAAAATACTTTTGATCAATATACCTCCCAGAAAAATTAGACCATAAAAAGAAAAGTGTTTAGTAGAACATTTTTGTCATAACCAAAAATTTCACTATAGGAACTGAAAACTAGAGGTCTCAGACTTCTCTCAGCCTTTAAGTATCTTCAATGTGCTTCTGTGTGACTGTTAAATACAAACTGTATATGAACACTTAGTTCATCCTTGAAGAAATGCATTGAGTCTGATGTTATTTAATGCTATTATATAAATTTCTATAGAGGTATTGCTAGTTGCAACTTGAAGTGTATAAAATAATGGGGCAGAACCAACAACATGATTTAGAGCCTCAGAAACATCTCTGCCTCTGGCAAGAAAACTAAGTTTAAAAATATAGAAAAAGAAAAGGAAATTCTACATGACTATGAACTGCTATGAGGAAAATGATTGGTTTATTTTACAAAACAAAGTTAAATTGAAATACTGACATAATTACACAATAATACCTCATTAGATGATTTCTTAATGATGTTTCATGCAAAACGTTGTTTGACAAGAAGACCTACATTTGCCCTTCAGAAGATTATATAGGCAAAGTGAACAAGAGTTACTGGTATAGAACCAGCAGCTCAATCATTTCATTCTTCATGAATTCATAGGGCAAATTTACAAGTAATCACAAACTGATTTCTTAGAGTTCATGTAGATTTCAATAATAAAACTTTGAATGAGCTGATCTTCTTGCCTTTATGAGAGTTCACATAAGGAGTTGGGACTGGAGTTTTAGAAGAATCTAATTAAAATAGGTACAACAAAGAATTGAGAAGACTCATTCCATAAATGCAGGTCAGAGTCTAAAGGGTTTCAGAAGACTAAGCATAGGAAGCCTGTTCCCATCTCCCATAAGAAAACACTAAGTATCGAAATCTGCTACAATCCTGTCTAGTAAAATACCTAGAATAATTTGAGCATAATAATTCTATTACTCTAGTGATTGGTTGAGCTGGAAGGACAGTACTTGGTCCTGGAAAGCTTAACCACAGCCATCTTTCTGGCAATGGTGGTTTTTTCTTTTCCTAGGCCTTCTAAGACAGAGCATATTCACTAATAGATGACTTCACCTGGAAATAAGAACACTAAATTGAAGCAGACCTCACTCAATGAATTAATTATTGAAAAACCTTATATATGCTTAAGATATTTATATATCAAATATATTCTTGTTCATACCTTAATTGTCAAAATTATACAGTTTCAGAAGATGAAAGGTGGGATAATTTATTCAATGGGTAATCAGGATTTTTCCTTTTTTTTTTTTAAATATTGTTCTGGAATCACTGCTTTCTGTGTATTCTATGAGCTAAGTGGAACTCAGATTCATTTTTCACCACTTATTTTATTAGATTTTATCAAAAGATTAAAGTGAACTTCTATAGATGTGTGTATCTGTAAAAAAATAATATACAGAATTAATATTGAAATGTTTTTATATGGGGTTTTCCTAAATATTTAAACAAAAATATGCAAATTTTCTCTTGATTTTTCTTTAATATGAACAGAGGTTTTCTCATGATGCTTGATTAACCAAGAATTTCCTGTTTCTCATGCTAGAACATTCTGCTCTCTTTATTTTGAGTTATAAAAACTTAAAGGGAACAAAGTATAAAATCTCAATGTGTTGTATAATAACTTCCTGGATAATTCCTAACATACTTTAAGGATCCATGGTGCCCTTCCACTTTCAGTCATTGGTCCCAGAGAAAACCACTATTTCTGCATTATGTTTCTATAGATTAGTCTTGTCTTTAATTTCTTATATATGGAATCATACATAGTCATACTTTGTGTTGACTTATTTTATTCATCATAATGACTGTGAGTTTCATCGAAGACTTTCATGTAGCAGCAACTGATCTTTTTTGTTGCTATATATTGTTCAGTTGTATACATGTACCACAATTTTTGTAGCCATCCTACTGTAGATAGGCAAGGAGATAGTTTCAATTTGGACAATGAGGAATAAAACTGCTATAAACATTCTTCTAATATCTTTTAGTATACATATATGTATATATAGTCAATTCTCTTGAGTATATAACAAAGGATGGAATTTCTGAGTCATAGGATAGGATCATACTTTTAGTATCCATTGCCCTTAAATTATCCAAAGTGGTTGCAATTTCTTACTATTTTTAAAATTAGCTAGTGTCATGATTGTCTCCCAGACAGAACGACATAGTTGTCCAAATTAAGGAAAAGATCAAAGATGTGATTCAAAAT
This sequence comes from Bison bison bison, assembly GCF_000754665.1. NCBI lineage: Eukaryota > Metazoa > Chordata > Mammalia > Artiodactyla > Bovidae > Bison > Bison bison. Next base: position 515,296 of record NW_011494728.1, read on the forward strand.
CAGGAGACAACTAGCACTAACCATTAGTGGAGGAATATATGGCTTCAGAGAAGGCAATGGCACCCCACTCCAGTACTCGTGCCTGGAAAATCCCGTGGACGGAGGAGTCCAGTAGGCTGCAGTCCATGGGGTCGCTAAGAATCAGACACGACTGAGCAACTTCACTTTCACTTTTCACTTTCATGCATTGGAGAATGCCGGGGTCCAGCCCCGGTGGATCCAGGGAATTCAAACTGGGGACGGCGTCGGTGAGGATCAGGAAATAATTGCTTAATTAAATGTTAATTAAAGATATATGCTATGCTATGCTATGCTAAGTCACTTCAGTCGTGTCCGACTCTGTGCGACCCCATAGATGGCAGCCCACCAGGCTCTGCCGTCCCTGGGATTCTCCAGGCAAGAACACTGGAGTGGGTTGCCATTTCCTTCTCCAATGCATGAAACTGAAAAGTGAAAGTGAAGTCTCTCAGTTGTGTACGACTCTTAGCGGCCCCATGGATTGCAGCCTAACAGGCTCCTCCGTCCATGGGATTTTCCAAGCAAGAGTACTGGAGTGGGGTGCCATTGCCTTCTCCAAATTAAGGATATAAAGAGTGGTTAAATAAGGATAGCTCAGTGAGGAAATTCAGTGGAGAAAAGAGGCTGAATAATTCAGCCAGAAGGTGAGGGAAAGAACGACAAGGGGAGACCAAGTTTCCGTGAACAAGGCCCACACTTTATTTTCCAAAGTAGTTTTTATACCTTAAGTTATGCATAGAGGATAATGGGGGAAGGGGTAGAGTCATGCAGTAAGCCAGGCTTTCTTCCTGCACACTTATGATAGCAAAAGCTTAGGTGATTTGCATCATCTTCTGGCCCGGAGGCCTGTTAACATTTTAAGACCCTTTCTTCAGAAAACTTATTTTTCTCTAAAGGTGATTAGTCAGGTGCCATCCTCCAAAAGCATTAGGTAAAGTTACATTCCTATAGGGCAAAGGTGTGGTGGGCTATAACAAGAGAAAGAACTAACTCAAGGGTCCAAGTTTACAAATATTAAAGCTACTACTTACACCAATTATATTAATCAATACACTGCCAGGGACACAGTAGGTAAGGGATATGGAGACTTAGCAGCAAACATTGGCCCAAGAAGTGAAAAACCCTTCACCAATACAATTTCTAATCAATCTTTTAACTGCTCCAAGGAATCTGTATTCAGACAGTTTAGAACATCTCATGCCTCTCACGGTTATGAACTAAAACACTCTTGTCACGCCCAGGACAGCCCCCCGTAAAGTCAGAGGTGTAGGTGAGAGCACAAAGCAGTAAAGTAGGCAGACTCTGGTTTTGGGGGTAGATGCTCAAGAATTTCCAGGGGGACTCCTGAGGCTCGATCCCGCCTTTGTGTATGCGAAGCCTCCTTCCTCATGACCTTTGCCACGGGCGGAGTTCCTCACGCTGGCTCCCAGCAGGAGAAGGAAATGGCAACCCTCTCCAGTGTTCTTGCCTGGAGAATCCCAGGAACGGAGGAGGCTGATGGGCTGCTGTCTATGGAGTCGCACAGAGTTGGACACGACTGAAGCAACTTAGCAGCAGCAGCAGCATATGGCTTCAAGTCACTCGACATTCAAAGCTCTATGGGCATACTGGGAGAAGGATACAATATAGACTTTGAAAAAGTGTCTCTGGTAGAAGTCAAGGACTACTGACATCCTCTTACTCAAAGTGAGGCGGTAGCAAAATCTGTTCAGTTCAGTTCAGTTCAGTACAGTTTCTCAGTCGTGTCTGACTCTTTGCGACCCCATGAATTGCAGCACGCCAGGCCTCCCTGTCCATCACCAACTCCCGGAGTTCACTCAAACTCACATCCATTGAGAGGTGATGCCATCCAGCTATCTCATCCTCTGTCCTCCCCTTCTACTCCTACCCCCAATCCCTCCCAGCATCAGAGTCTTTTCCAATCAGTCAACTCTTCACATGAGGTGGCCAAAGTACTGGAGTTTCAGCTTTAGCATCAGTCCTTCCAAAGAAGGCTGATCTCCTTTAGAATGGACTAGTTGGATCTCCTTGCAGTCCAAGGGACTCTCAAGAGTCTTCTACAACACCACAGTTCAAAAGCATCAATTCTTTGGTGCTCAGCTTTCTTCACAGTCCAACTCTCACATCCATACATGACTACTGGAAAAACCATAGCCTTGACTGGACGGACCTTTGTTGGCAAAGTAATGTCTCTGCTTTTGAATATGCTATCTAGGTTGGTCATAACTTTCCTTCCAAGGACTAAGCATCTTTTAATGTCATGGCTGCAGTCACCATCTGCAGTGATTTTGGAGCCCAGAAAAATAAAGTCTGACACTGTTTCCACTGTTTCCCCATCTATTTCCCATGAAGTGATGGGACTGGATGCCATGATCTTAGTTTCCTGAATGTTGAGCTTTAAGCCAACTTTTTCACTCTCCTCTTTCACTTTCATCAAGAGGCTTTTGAGTTCCTCTTCACTTTCTGCCATAAGGGTGGTGTCATCTGCATATCTGAGGTTATTGATATTTCTCCCGGCAATCTTGATTCCAGCTTGTGCTTCTTCCAGCCCAGCTTTTCTCATGATATACTCTACATAGAAGTTAAATAAGCAGGGTGACAGTATACCGCCTTGACGTACTCCTTTTCCTATTTGGAACCAGTGTGTGTTCCATGTCCAGTTCTAATTTTGCTTCCTGACCTGCATATAGGTTTCTCAAGAGACAGGTCAGGTGGTCTGGAATTCCCACCTCTTTCAGAATTTTCCAGTTTATTGTGATCCACGCAGTCAAAGGCTTTTGCATAGTCAATAAAGCAGAAATAGATGTTTTTCTGGAACTTTCTTCCTTTTCCCATGATCCTGCAGATGTTGGCAATTTGATTTCTGGTTCCTCTGCCTTTTCTAAAACCAGCTTGAACATCTGGAAGTTCATGGTTCATGTATTGCTGAAGCCTGGTTTGGAGAATTTTGAGCATTACTTTATTAGCGTGTGAGATGAGTGCAATCTGTGGTGGCAGGCAAATGCTAATTAGGTAAACTATCCATGAACAGAAAACTGAGAAAGGGTAAAAGAAAATTATTTTCCTTTGCATTTCCACTCTGGTATATCAATATTGGGCTTCCCTGGTGGCTCAGATGGTAAAGAATCTGCCTACAATGTGGGAGACTTGGGTTTGATCCCTCGGTTAGGAAGATCCCCTGGAGGAGGGAATGGCAACCCACTCCAGTATTCTGGCCTGGAGAATCCCCATGGACAGAGAAGCATGGCAGGCTACAGTCCATGGGGTTGCAAAGAGTTGGACATGACTGAGTCACTAAGCTCAAACTAATACAATAAATACACTTTTTGTTTTGTTAGTTAAGGCGTGTCTGACTCTTTTGTGACCCCATGGACTATAGCCCACCAGGTCCTCTGCCGATGGGATTTCCCAGGCAATGATACTGGACTGGGTTGCCATTTCTTTCTCCAGGGGATCTTACCAATGAATACACTTAGTAAAAATTAATCAGACACATTCATGAGGTATTTTATGTACTATGACAAAGCATCCCAAGTTTGTTATAGATAAGCTTTAGTGATGTTCTGCATCAGATTAGAGGTTATACATGGGCTCCAAAATCACTGCAGATGGTGATTGTAGCCATGAAATTAAAAGACGCTTACTCTTTGGAAGGAAAGTTATGACCAACCTAGACAGCATATTAAAAAGCAGAGACACTACTCTGTCAACAAAGGTCCATCTAGTCAAGGCTACGGTTTTTCCAGTGGTCATGTATGGATGTGAGAGTTGGATGCTAAAGAAAGCTGAGCGCTGAAGAATTGATGCTTTTGAACTGTGGTGTTGGAGAAGATGCTTGAGAGTCCCTTGGACTGCAAGGAGATCCAACCACTTCATCCTAAAGGAGAACAGTCCCTGTTCAATAATAGGGTGTTCATTTTAAGGACTGATGTTGAAACTGAAACTCCAATATTTTGGCCACCTGATGCAAAGAGTTGACTCAGTTGAAAAAACCCTGATGCTGGGAAAAATTGAGGGCAGGAGGAAAAGGGGACGACAGAGGATAAGATGGTTGGATGGCATCACTGAAACAATGGACATGGGTTTGGGTGGACTCTGGGAGTTGGTGATGGACAGGGAGGCCCAGCACACTGCGGTTCATGGGGTCACAAAGAGTCGGACACAGCTAAGCGACTGAACTTATCTGAATAGAGGAAAAAGGTTTAAAAAACTGGATCCAGTTATAAATTACATGAAAATGTTGATGTACTAGTCAGTGGAATCAAATTTGACCATGGCATTTGACTATATCTTTGACAATGTTCAAGTGGTTTTATAAAAAAAACTTATAGAAGCCCATTAAAATCTATATAAATATTATTAGGGAGGCTAGTACTCTCTGGCAACTGTGTTCTAAGTGCTTGTGAGGTATTTACAAAATGCATGATAGTAATGCTCTGAGATATCTTAATTTAAATTTTTTTTAAAGCAGTTGGTTTGTACACTTCTCTTCAATAAATGCAAAATTCATCACTACAGCATGTAAATAATTGTGGTACTTCTTTTACAGTAGTATAGATTCTATTTACAAAATGTTTGATTATAAAGTTTTATGATGTTTACAGTGAAGTGATTAATAAAAACAATATATAAAAAAGAAAGTCATTTTAGCAATGAAAAATATTAGTCTTGCAAAGTTTATTGTTTTCCACCAATGTCTTTATTAGTTTCTGAAAAATAGGTGCCACTAGCTAAATGCAGTTGCATTGTGTTTTGAAAATTTTTATTTTGATGTGATTTTAATAGACAAGTACAAATACTAATCAACTATAAATTTCTCCTTGGCCTCAAACAGATTAAATGTTTAATAAGATACCCACTTTACTTATCAGTTCAGTTCAGTCGCTCAGTCGTGTCCGACTCTGTGACCCCATGAATCGCAGCACGCCAGGCCTCCCTGTCCATCACCAACTCCCGGAGTTCACCCAGACTCACGTCCATTGAGTCAGTGATGCCATCCAGCCATCTCATACTTATAGACAGACAAATTTAGCAAATATTTGTTGAATTCTTCACATATCCATGGGAAGTTTCTGAAGGCAATAATAGGAACAGGGTCTTCTACATGTACTCCTTACGTTTATAAATATTTTTTGTCATATATTTTATATTCCCCCAGCATAGTTAGTTCTGCTTATTCTTTAAACTGAGAAAAGGTTGTTTATGATATTGGCTATTAAAAAAAAATTAAGTCAGTCTTCTCATAGACTATCCCACATTTGGGATCCATCAGATTGTTTCTTCATAGGGTTCTTTGAGATGTTGATATTTTCCCGGTAAACTTGAAGTTCTGTCTAGAAGTTTGACTAAATTCAATTTTAGCATCTTTACAAGCCTTCTTTCATGCTAAATTGCTTCAGCTGTATCTGACTCTTTGAGACCCCATGGACTTTATGAGGGAAGCACATAATGATAGACTGCCTCACAGATTTCACAATTTTAAATGAATATTTTTCCTTTATAAGTAGTAAAAAAATCTTTGAGTTCACTTTACTTTCCTATCCCCAATTAACTTTTTACCCAACAATTTGGTTCCTATTTATGAACAAAATAATTTATGAGCTAACAAAGTATCATATACCTACGTAAATCTGAGATATTAACCAGTTTCAAGCTTAACTAGTAATTCTAAGGGCACAATAATGTAAGAGGTATAAATAAAACAAGAAGAGGCTTAGTAATATCCCTAGATCATTTCTTCTTATAGTGGGCATATGCTTCTGGTCTAGGATAAGAGATGAAGCCTCCAAGTCAAGTTTGTGGATGGTCCCACACTGTGAGACTGTTTATGTTTAAAAACATCATTTCATTTTCATATGGTTACAGAGTTCACATGAAATTTTCCTGGAGACCATGCTTCATGATTCCATAGATTCTAATTTTGTTTATCATCAGCAATTCTTCTGGGATTATCAGAATTGATAAGAGAATTCTATAGAAAAGAACAGACCTCCTAGCAAACAGCATTAATTCCTTTTTTAAGAAGTCGTTATTAGCATGTTTATTAAAAGATTAGACCAAATTGCTTGCCCTCTCTCCCAAGGGGTACCACTCCCTACTCCACTCCCTGCTTTTCCAGCAGTCAGATATTCAGGAGACAGCTGGACCACGAAACAGCAGTTTTAATTTCTCCCTCTCGAAATTATGTTTGTAAAATAGTGGTGTTCTGATTCTTTCATTTCATTTCTGACTCATTTTCTTTTTGAAAGCCTTTATAGATATACAGGCTTTTTTTGAGGTATAGTAGGTTTACAATATTATCTCAATTTCAGGTATACAAAATAGTGATTCAATATTTTATAGGTTATAAAGTTATTATAAAATATTGGTTATATTCCTTGCTGTACAATATAACCTGGTAATATATTTATTTTATACATAGTAGTTTGTACTTTTTAATCCCCTATTCCTATCTCGCCCCTCCCCCAAATTCTCCTCCTACCAAATCCTCAGTAACCATTCATTTATTCTCTACATCTGTGAGTCTGCTTCTGTTTTATTACATTCACTTATTTTTTGATTTCACATACAGAATACAACATGCAGTGTTTATCTGCCTCATTTCACTAAGTATTATACACTCTAGGTCCATATATTTTGTTGAAGATGGCAAAATTTTGATGTTTTTTAATAAGCAATATTGCATTTTATGTCTTTATATATGTGTGTAGTACATCCTCTTTATCCATTCATCTGTTGATAAACATTTATATGGCTTCCATGTCTTGGCTATTATTTCTAGATCAGTTGATAGCCTTACAGAGGATCCCTTGTGACATTTTTTTCTCTCTTGTTGCCTTTAAAATTCTTTAAAAAAATTTTGCCATTTAAATTATGACATTTGTGTGAGTCTCTTTCAATACATACTGTTTGTGACTCTCTGTGCCTTCTTTACCCAGAAATCTGTTTCCTTTCTCAGGTTCAGGAAGTTTTCAGTCCTGAACATTTTCGACCTTTCTCTCTCTCTTTTCCTTCTAGGATCCCTAAAACACAAACGCTGGTGTACTTGAGATCATCTCAGAGCTTCCTTGAACTATTCTATTTTTTTAAATGTCTTTCTTTTTACTGTTCTAACTGGTTGATTTCCATTATCATATCTTCCAGATTGCTCGTGCTCTTCTGTATGACCTAGCATGCTGTTAATTCCTTCTGGTGTATTTCTCATTTCAATTATAATTTTTCAGCTCTTTTTAATATTTTCTAGTTCTTTGTTAAAATTCTGTGTTCATCGATTCTTCTCTCAAATTCAGTTAGCATTCTTATTACTATTGTTTTGAATTCTTTAGCTGGTAAATTATTTATATATGTTTCATTTTCTTGTCTTCCCATTTTGTTTAAATTTCTCTGTCTCTATGAAATTAGGTGAAATAGCTAATGCTTTGAGGGACTGTTCTTATATGAGCGTGTCCCTGTGCAATCTGCATGTGCCTAGTGGTTTTGGTGGAGAAGCTGGATCTAAAGTGAGCATTGGACATGCCTTCTCCTGGGGTACCATCTGGTACCTGGTACCAACTGGCAACTACCATGTTGGTGGGATGTAGGACTGAAGGGGTTAGAGTCAGAGACAGGTGTGAGCTGGAGCTTTTTTCTGTGTTCACTGATAGTCACCACCCTGTGGTTGGGTAGTCGGGGCCCAAGGTACTGGTGCAGAAGCCCTGAGGTCAGATCCAAGCTGGTTCTGTCCCTGCTGAGTGAGCATACTTTTCTTGGCAATAGCAGACTTCGCCCTAGTGGAGAGCAGTGCCAGAGCAAGAGGGGATGAAGCAGGCATCCAGTACAATCTGAGTGCATGCTAGGGTGGTACTGGGAAGCTGCTTAGAGTCTCAGGCAGTTTTCAACCTACAGATTCTGCATGCAAGCATGCTAAAATTGTTGTCTTAACCCTGTTAACAGGCAGAGTTGTGCCTCAGCTGATTCTGTTCTATGTGAGTGCTCTCTTCTTGACAAAGGCCGCCTTCACCCCAAGGAAGAGCAGCACCAGAGCAAGAGGGTTGGGGTGGATGACTGGTGTGGGCTAGGATGTGCACTGGGCCTGTAGTGGGTAACTGGCTGAAGCTCAATGCAGTTTTCAACCTGCTTTCTTTGCCTTGTCCCCGGCATAAGCAAGTGTGTGTGTATCCTCTTAGCAAGTAAAATCTCAGCATCTTGGAGTATTTATGTTAAATCCCACTGGTTTTCAAATCAGCTAAGGAATACTCATCTTCCTGGTGTCAAACCCCAGGGCTGTAGTGCCTAATATGTGGCTTGAACCCTTCACTCCTCAAGGAGGATCCGTGAGTCAGTAACATCCCCCTCCTTTTCTATGTCCTCTGCTTGCATTGAAAGTTCTGACTCAATTGCTTCTGTTCTCTTCCTACTCAGTTCTGTGAGTATGTTTCTTTATAGTTTTGGTAGTAGAAGAGGTTGTTTTCATTGAAAGTTGTTTCACACGAGGTTGTATTTTTGGTATGTCTGTGGGGGGAGATGAGTTTAGTATCCTTCCACTCCAACATCTTGATCTTCTTCTCTAGTTAACAATTCTTTAAATGAAATTTTCTGTGTTCAATTTACTGATATAGTTTCTGTTTCCTAACTATACAGACTAACTGTGTGTAGCCCTGTGTGCAATGTGTTGTCATATCCTATTCTTTGCAACCCCATGGACTGCAGACCACCAGGCTCCTCTGTCCATGGAATTTTCCAGGCAAGTATACTGGGGTGGGTTGCCATTTCCTTCTTCAGAAGATCATCCTGAACCTGCGTCTCTTGTGTATCCTGCATTGGGAGGTGGATTCTTTGCCACTGTGCCACGTGGGAAGCTATAGGTAACTAGGTAACACAAAATTTCTTATAGTACCCATTAGAGTCATTTAGCAGTATTGTTGCTGCTGCTAAGTTGCTTCAGCTGTGTCCGACTCTGTGCAACCCCATAGACGGCAACCCAACAGGCTCCCTGGTCCCTGGGATTCTCCAGGCAAGAACACTGGAGTGGGTTGCCATTTCTTTCTCCAATGCATGAAAGTGAAAAGTGAAAGTGAAGTCGCTCAGTCATATCTGACTCTTAGCGACCCCGTGGACTGCAGCCTACCAGGCTCTTCCATCCATTGGATTTTCCAGGCAAGAGTACTGGAGTGGGGTGTCATTGCCTTCTCCAGCAGTATTGCTAGTTTTCATTATTCTAAGCATATATAATATTGCAGAAAAGTAGTAAGATAGGAAAAAGAAGTTACAAAAATATATTTACTATAGTCATACAAACACACATAAGAAGAGACCTCCAACAACTAGACTATAAAAAACAAAGAATGTAGATTTTCAAGAGACAGCATATATCAGAAATGAGAAAGAAAAATAAGTGAGTTCACATCTAATGGATGATGACTGAATCCAACTAACTGAATATAAATTTACAAAAGCAAAAATGGTTTTTACATAGATGCCTCTCTACATGGTTTTAAACGCTTGTGGCTATGCTTTTAAAAGTGTTTATTTCAGAGGCTTCAAATATGTAGAATTAAGTCATGAAAATTTGCACATTTGCTATCTAAACTACACATACTAGTACATAATACTTTTTATTGGACACTAGTGGAGTATGTGGAAAATGAAGAACACCTGTTATATGACAGGTAAGAATGTATAGAAACTAATGCCCTTGGAATTGAAGAGATAATCAATATCTGTCCTTTCATTTATCACATTGCCTTCCCATCATCTTCATAATATAACATTAAAGATTAAAGGCTAAGAAAAAAATAAGCAATATAGGTATATCCACAAAATAGATTCACTTGCATTTGGAGCCTTCAGCATTTGCAATGCTATGTTAATGGAAAGTGAGAAAGAGTTGACAGAAATAATAGTACTGAGTATTTCATGAACATCTTCCATTTCTCAACAATAAGGCATAAAGTAATCTTGATCATTATGATAAAGCTAGTCATGTGCAAAGTGATAAAAATCAAAACATAAGAGTTCTCTAATAATACCAATAATATGAAACAGTTCTAGTCCACTGAACATGGAATTAAGAAAAAAATCTAAAAATCTGGAAAAAATGTAAGAAATGCACGTTAGAAATGCCAAACATGACCCAAAAGTTCACTAAATTACAGATATTAGTTTTAGATTTTAAACTTTTAAAGAAACCTATTGTTGAGTACAAAATTACACCCATGTGAGCATTTTATTTTAATCTTCAATTTTTACCTGTATAATTTAATGAAATGGGTCAGTAATACCATTACTCCACACTAATTTATACTCTATAGTTACTTATTTAACTTGATGGTGTATTCAATAACTCCCTTGGGAGCTTGGCATTTTGCCTACTCCCTCTGCATTGAGCCAGGAAAACTACTGTGTAAAACTGCTGTTTTATGTGGTCCCAGGACACTTGTGAATGCACAGCCCCATGGGCTCTCAGAGTTAAGTGATTTGTAAGCTAGTCCGTTGCATGGCAGCCATAAAAGTTGGGATGCTAGATCTGTGGTCCAAGCCCAGCACTTTGCTCCTCAGGGAGAGCTTGGTGTTGGGGATTTCCTCCCAATTGTAAAGTGCTGTGCTGGGGGGAGGGGGGGGGGCGTTAATAACATGAGTGTATCTCAGCTTTTCCTACCTGTTTCAATATAGGTATTTTCTCAGTCACCTGTTACATAGGAGGCTCTCAATTATTTTATAAATTTTTCTTGGAGGGAATAATCCATATGCAACTCTTTATTTGGAACTTCACTCATAGGAGAAAAAGTCAGGTACCTTTTCTTCTGCTACTTGGCTAATGTAAAAGAGTTTGGAGAATGAAAAAAAAAATCAAGATAAAGAGCATTGATGAAAGTTCTGTTATATAAAAGAGACCAATATTTCCTGGTCAAGATGCTAAGAATTAATTTAATCGATTTCATTTGTGTAGAATCCATATGTAGATGAGATTCATTAAATTTCATAGTGTGGGTATAACTCTATGATACTACTAAGTTATTTGTTTACAGACTATTACTGCTTAAATTCAGTATATTACCTGAATGGGCTAATTAAAAAATAATTTCTATTTTTTATCTGCTTAAAATGCATTATTTATGGTTTAAAGTTCTGCAACAAAAAAAGCTCAAAGTGTATGAATTTGGGTTACGTACATCATGTGTGTGTGTATATGGCACATTTTCCATTTCTTTAAAAAGTGCAACTGCTTTTGTTGTTTCCAGATTTACTGTGCTGTTGCTATTTCATTTTTCTGAGGAAAAATGTTCTATTGATATACAGGACAGAACCTGCAAATAAACTGAATGGATGGTAATCCCTTACAGTATTTCAATAGTAAATTTTAACAGTGTAATTGACACAGAGTGAACTGGCCCATTAAATTTGTTTTACTACTGTAAAATCTTTCATTCCAAACTGATGTGGTTGCCACTAATACCCACACAGTGATATAGTCTTATCTAAGTAATTTCCTTTTCTTCACTGTGCAAGATCATGAACTTCATTTTGATTACATGGTTTGTTTTAGGAAAAATTAGCTGGCTCACTGATATTTTTAAAATAATGATTGTACAATGCTTTACCTGCTGGGAGCCTCATGATCCTCTTCTTTGAACTGAATAAAATGAAGGATGATTTAATGAATTTATTCTAAAATTTTTCTTCAATTCAGTTCAGTTCAGTCGCTCAGTCACGTCCAACTCTTTGCGACCCCATGAATCGTAGCACACCAGGCCTCCCTGTCCATCATCAACTCCCAGAGTTCACTCAAACTCATGTCCATCAGGTCGGTGATGCCATCCAGCTATCTCATCCTCTGTCATCTCCTTCTCCTCCTGCCCCCAATCCCTTCCAGCATCAGAGTCTTTTCCAATGAGTCAACTCTTCACATGAGGTGGCCAAAGTATTGGAGTTTCAGCTTGAGCATCAGTCCTTCCAATGAACACCCAGGACTGATTTC
>NW_011494728.1:527369-530534 GCF_000754665.1 Bison bison bison
AATCTTTCCCAGCATCAGGGTCTTTTCCAATGAGTCAGTCCTTTGCATCAGGTGGCCAAATGACTGGAGTTTCAGCTTCAGCATCAGTCCTTCCAATGAACACCCAGGACTGATTTCCTTTAGAATGGACTGGTTGGATCTCCTTGCAGTCCAAGAGACTCTCAAGAGTCTTCTCCAACACCACAGTTCAAAAGCATCAATTCTTTGGCACTCAGCTTTCTTTAGCATCCAACTCTCACATCCATACATGACCACTGGAAAAACTATAGCCTTGACTAGACAGACCTTTGCTGGCAAAGTAATGTCGCTGCTTTTAAATATGCTTTCTAGGTCTGTCATAGCTTTCCTTTCAGGGAGCAAGTGTCTTTTAATTTCATGGCTGTAGTCACCATCCACAGTGATTTTATAGCCCAAGAAATTAAAATCTGTCACTGATTCCACTTTTTCCCTATCTATTTGCCAAGAAGTGTTAGGGCGAGATGTCATGATCTTTGTTTTTTGATTGTTGAGTTTTAAGCCAGCTTTATCACGCTTCTCTTTCATTTTCATCAAGAGGCTTTTTAGTTCCTCTTTGCCTTCTGCCATTAGGGTGCCATCACCTGCATCTCTGAGGTTGTTGACTTTTCTCCTATCAGTCTTGATTGCAGCTTGTGATTCATCCAGCCCAGCATTTCCCATGACGTACTCTGCATATACGTGTTAAATGAGCAGGGTGACACTATACAGCCTTGCATACTCCTCTCTCAATTTTGAACCAGTCCATTGTTTCGTGACCAGTTCTAACTGTTGCTTCTTGTCCTGCATACAGGTTTCTCAGGGGGCAGGTAAGACAGTCTGATATTCCTACCCCTTTAAGAATTTTCCTCAGTTTGTTGTGATACACACAAAGCCTTTCACATAGTCAATGATGCAGAAGTAAATGTTTTTCTGAATTTCCCTTGTGTTCTCTATGATCAAACTGATTTTGGCAATTTGATCTCCGATTCCTCTGCCTTTTCTGCTTAGTCATTCAATTGTGTCCAACACTTTGGGACTCCTCAGACTATAGCCTGCCAGGATCCTCTGCCCATGGAATTTGTGAGGCAAGAATAGAAGAATGGGTGCCATTTCCTCCTCCAGTGGATCTTCCCAATCCAGGGATTGGACCCGAGTCTCCTGTATCTCCTGCACTGCAGGCAGATTCTTTACCTGCTGAGCCATTGGGGAAGCCCAATCAAGTTTTATTTTATTTGCAGAGATAGTTGTGTCTTAGAGCAACAGGCCCATATCTAACTTTGAAGAATAATGTGCCTTATACATCAGTGAACTGACCTAAGTAACAACTGTCATCACCATCATCATCGTCATCAAGATTGCTTGTTATATACCAGACAGGTATTAGCATATTTAATGCCCATCTCATGCTTGCTTGCTCAGTTGTGGCTGAGTCTTTGGACCCCATGGTCTGTAGCCTGCCAGGCTCCTCTGTCCATGGAATTTTCCAGGCAAGAATACTGGACTGGACTGCCATTTTCTCCTCCAGGGGATCTTCCTGACCCAGCGATGGCAACTGCGTCTTCTGTAACTCCTGCATTGGCAGGCAGATTCTTTACCACTGTGCTACCTGGGAAGCCCCATTTAATACCCATAATTAACCTTAGTATTATTATTATTATTTTGGCTGTGCATACCATTCTGTATCCCAGTTTCCCAGCCAGCGATTTAATTCATGACCCCTACACTGGAAGCAAGAATTTTTAACTACTGGACCACCTAGGAATTCCTTCATAATTAACTTCTAAAAGTAGGTGAAAGACATTATTTTCTTTGTTTCACAAATGACAAAACTGAGGCACAGAGAAGTTAAATGATTTCCCATAGTCACAGAGCTAGTAAATGACAGAAATCTGCTTCCAGTTCAAGTAGTTTGGCTCTGAAGTCCACGCTCATAGCCTTTACAGGTTAGTCTCTCCATGAGGAATAATTCTTTCAAATGCCCTCATTTTCTGTGAACTGTGTTTACACTTTTGGGGGATATAACTTATTCATGATATATCTTATTACATATGTATTATCTATTAAATCATTAATCATCCCTAGATTGCATGTTTTATTTTAGATGGCCAATGAGTGCTAAAGTCAAACTGGCTATTGCACCAAAATATTGTTCCAAGAATGTCTTGCATAATTTATATTAGATGTGGAAACAAGCAAGTTTCCTTAAAAAGTCATGCTTGTAGTAATGCAGGTGCATCTTTTCTAATCATCTCATGAAATAAACATCTGAATGACTCATATGTGTTCTGTAGTCTCAGTTATTATAAAGAAGTGACAACTTACACAAACATTTGAATGAAAAGGTCATCCTTGTCAATCTGCCTTACTTCATAATTCCCAACTCTATAAAGAGAGTATTTTAGATATACTCATCTATGCAGATATTTAAAATGAAGACCATAAACTCTAAAATCATTGCCATTCAATTCATAAAGCAAAGGTCTCAAAATATGATCAAGAAGGAAATAATTTCAAACATTTTAGTCAAATGTAGGCTAACAAACTAGGCATTTATCCAATTCTCCACTTTCAGAAATTGAGAGAAAAGCTGAATATCATCAGTCTTGAAAAGGAGAAATGTCATGATTTTCTCAAAAATTTCTAAAGTTTTTAGACACTGGAGTAGGCTTAACAAAAACTAGCCCAGGAACAGAAAAGACACACCATACACACAATGATTATTTACACTGCTATCTCATTATTTTATAATGAATATTCTCCTTATTCATTATTTTAGGTTCCAAATACATATTATATTTTCACAGAAACATTGCATATAGTTTAAGACTCAAAATGAGTATTAGCAAATGAAGTTTCATGAACAAAGACCAAGAGGGCAGAATCAACTCCTATGAAGGGAAACACTAACAAGTTGTGACTAGGATGCTTCCCGTTACTGAGCTAACATGACCTCCACCTTCTCATCTGACAGCAGGCAGGAGCTCATCTATTCTGCCCAAAAGTGAAGAGGAACTAAAAAGCCTCTTGATGAAAGTGAAAGAGGAGAGTGAAAAAGTTGGCTTAAAGCTCAGCATTCAGAAAATGAAGATCATGGCATCTGGTCCCATCACTTCATGGCAAATAGATGGGCAAATAGTGGAAACAGTGTCAGACTTTATTTGTTTGGGC
>NW_011494728.1:530808-557795 GCF_000754665.1 Bison bison bison
CAGCAGGGAGGCCTGGCGTGCTGCGATTCATGGGGTTGCAAAGAGTCGGACACGACTGAGTGACTGAACTGAACTGAACTGAACTGACATAACTTTCAAGGAAGGAGCCAGAAAAAAACACCTGAGAAAACTGAAAGTGCCCTAAAAACCCTGTGTCTCCATTATTTTCCCACCTAAAGCAGACTCTTCAGCCACATAGGCAGTCAAACACTGGTCTTCAGACAAAACTCCCTGAGTCTTATTTGTGTCTGGTTCTCGAACCAGGGCACAGAAATACAGCTTAAAATTTGAGGAGGATAACGTGGGCTTTCTGCAGCACTTCTGTTTCTCTCTCTCCCTTCCCCAATCCCATGACACTCTGTTCAGGCCTCCACACCACAGGAACTCCTCCTCCAGAGAGCATAAGGATGGAGCAGTGCAGTACACATCCACCACAGAGACATGAACCCACACAAACACAAGCCACACCCTGAAGAAAGAGTATGGAGATCAGGTGTAGCCCAATTGAGTCTACTTTACAAGTGGCCCTCATTCACTCATGGTTAAGGCTTAGGGTGAACAAATGGAAATCAGGTAAGAGGAAAATATTTTAACTCTAGAGCAGTGGTTCTCAGCTGGGGGTGACTTTGCCCTATAGGAGATATTTGCCCCATCTGGGGACATTTTTGGTTGTCACAAATAAGGTGGGCCAGGGATGCTTGCTAAATGTCCTATAAAACACAAATAGTCCCTGACTGCCAAGAAATATCCAGCCCAAAATGTCAAAATTGCCCAGTTTGAGAAAACTTGCTCTTGAGATCTTCCAGCTCCCATTTTGTCAGGACCTTAAGCTTACTCAAGGATGACTGTTTTCAGCCTATTTATCTTACCACTCCTCCCATCCTCAGTGATCAGTAAGTCTTGTTAGATAATTCTAGTTTCCTGGGTTCCTCTCCAAGATCCTTCTTTCTGCTCTCACCTAGGCCAGCAGGAACATTGGCAGAGGGCAGATCCCCTAGACTTAAAAAGAGTGTCTTTCAGGTTAAGACTCTCCTCTTAACTCTTATCCAATAGGAAGCAATAAGGCTCCTGACACGGATGGGGTTAAGGACAAAGGTGGTAGCAAGATGGGGTAAGTAACAGAACTCATCTTAAATTAAAATTTAAATTAAAAAAGGAAAGATCTTAGGGAACCAGCAATGCTATAGAAACATAGGGTTAAAGGCCTAGTTAGAGAAAGAACCTGGCATTAACAGACATACTCAGGGACTGGGCTCTTAAAGTCTGAGATCTAAAGAGAAAGAACAGACTAGCCAGTGGTTATCCTCCCGGCCCCGACTTGTGATCTGCTTCAGTTCATTCCAGGAGGAAAGAGAAGGCAGGGAGGAAGGAAGCTTCTTAGCAAAGGTGACTTCAGCTTTCTTCATCTTACCTACCCACCACATGTAAGGAGTTCCAGGTTGAAAGTTTAAAAATGTGGCACCTAGACTGTCATTTAGGAGAAGGGAACTCATTTCAAGTTTCCAGAAAACCCCTATCTCAGATCTAAGAGTGTCAAGGAAAAGAGGGATCCTGGGTTTACTGATTCTAAGAGGAATACTGATGGGGGTAGCATCTCTTCTGGGCTTTTAGAATTACTCTATGGCCTTTTAGTTTCCCTTGGATCTAATCTGCTCCTGAACTGCACCTGTCAAGGCAAGTCCATCTCCCTCCCCAGAGCCAATGTGAGTCAAGTGGGCAAAATTCATTGGTTCCCCAGTTATGGTCCAGTCAATCCATCTCCTCTTCTTCTGTGACTGGGGTCTCTTTACCATGCGGCAGCCTGCTGCTGCTGCTGCTGCTATGTCGCTTCAGTCATGTCCGACTCTGTGCGACCCCAGAGACAGCAGCCTTCCAGGCTCCCCCATCCCTCGGATTTTCCAGGCAAGAACACCGGAGTGGATTGCCATTTCCTTCTCCAATGCATAAAAGTGAAAAGTGTAAGTGAAGTTGCTCAGTCGTGTCTGACTCTTCGCGACCCCATGGACTGCAGCCTACCAGGCTTCTCCATCCATGGGATTTTCCAGGCAAGAGTACTGGAGTGGGGTGTGCAAAATTCACTCATGTTCCCTGATGGTTGGTTTCACTCCTCTGTCTGAGGCCCCCGAGGGATCTTTTTCTGGAGCCTTGACTGCCCTCTCCTCACTTCTCTCAGGTGTAACAACACCCTGGGTTTACTCAGCTGGACAGAACTAGAGGAAGTGGAGTCCTTGGAGTCCTTACCTGAGTAGTGAAGGTCAGCATCTCAGACGCTGAGAGAGACACTGACCTGAGGTCAGAGAGTGGGACGGGCAGGCAGGAACAAGGTTATATCTTCCACAGACTTGGAACCCTGCTCTGATCCTGTACCTAGGTATTCAGTGGCAGCTGGTGGGTGGTTCCTGCTCTGGGACACACCAGTGTGGGTTCTTGGGCTGGCTCCTCTGTGTGGTGGGGGAGCCAAGGGTGGACCTGCAGAGGTAGGGCTGGCCAAGGGTGGAAACAGCCATGACATAATAACAAAACCATTGGGAGGAGGTGCTGTGCAGGTGGTATTGTGTTTTTTATTTAAAATTAAAATTGTTTTTGTTGATTTATAGGAAAACAACTCACTTTGATTCTTGGAACTTTGCTGTAATAATTTATTAGTTTCAGAATTATTTTTTTGACCTCAGGATTTTCTGTATAGACAATCATTAAAAAAAAAAGTTGCATTTTTTCCAGTATTTATTCTCTCTTACTTTTTTCTTGCCTTGTTGGATTAGGTAGGATTTGCAGTAAGGTGATGAAAAGGAGTGATGAGAAGGGAATATATTTGCTTATTATAGATTTGGTTTCTATTTGTTGTTGTTGTTCAGTCACTAAGCCTTTGTGATTGCATCAACTGCAGCATGCCAGGCTCCTCTGTCCTTCACCATTTCCCAGAGTTGCTCAAATTATTGTCCATTGAGTTGGTGATACTATCTAATCATCTTATCCTCTCTTGCCCCCTTGTCCTGTTGCCTTCAATCTGTTTCAGCATCAGAGTCTTTTCCAAATAGTCAGCTCTTCACTCTTCATATCAGGTGACCAAAGTATTGGAGTTTTATCACTCTTGTATGGGGAATAGTCTCTATTGGAATACTTTGAAGCAATCACTTCTCTATTGTACTGGCATATTCTCACTACTTAGTATGCAGTTAATTCATTTTTTTATTTTCTAAGTATGAGGTGTATTAGGTTTTTTTGTAGATTTCTGTATCAGCTGAGGAAGTTTCTCGCTACTGCTAGTTTCTTGAGAGATTTTGTCATGAATGGGTATGTGATTTTATTAAATACCTTTTCTGCCTATTGACATGGCTATTGACTTTTCATTTTAGCCCACTGATGTGATGGATTACGTTAATTGATTTTTGAAAGCTATAACAACCTTGTATATATCTGTAATAAATGCCCTATGGTCATGGTGTATAATTCACTTATACATTGTTGGGTTTGATTTGCTAATATATTTTTTGAAAATGTCTGCATGTATGTTCATGATAAATACTGGCCTGTAGTTTTCTTTCTTTTAGTATCTTAGTCTGGTTTTAGTATTAGGGTAATGTTGGTTTTACAGAATATGTTAGGAAGTATTCCCATCACTTCTGTCTTTTGGAAGAAAATGTAAAGAACTGGTATAATATCTTTTTTAAATATTTGGGAGAATTTACCAGTGAACTGATATAAGCTAAACCAGTGATTTTTTTTTTTTTTTTTTTTTACAACTGGGAGAAATCTTATTGAAATCCATAGGTAAGTAGCAATGCTTTGAAGCATTTCATTATTACAAAATTTCAATGTAAGTTACTTCTTAAATCATAAAAAAATTCAGAAAAAATTTAAAAGGCCATTGAATTACTGTTCATACCTCTTTACAAACTAGGCAAAACTTTTTTTATGCAATAGGACATACAAAAACCTTTAAACTTTTCTGAGAGAAATCTCAGTGGCCAAAGAGGCTGCGATGGCACACAAGCATGGCCGAGAGGAGCTACTCCACATCCAAGGTAAGGAGTGGTGGCTGCACTTTGCTGGTTCTTCCATGAAGAGATACCTCACATCCAAGGTAAGAGAAACCCAAGGAAGAGGGTAGGCGCTGAGAGAGGGCATCAGAGGGAAAACAGACTGAGACCACAATCACAGACATCTAGCAAATCTGATCACATGGACCACAGCCTTGTCTAATTCAATGAAATTAACCCATGCCATATGGGGCCACCCAAGATGGATGGGTCATGGTGGAGAGGTCTGACAGAATGTGGTCCACTGGAGAAGAGAATTGCAAACCACTTCAGTATTCTTGCCTCAAGAACCCCATGAACAGTAAGAAAAGGCAAAAAGATAGGACACTGAGAGATGAACTCCCCAGGTCAGTAGGTGCCCAATATGCTACTGAAGATAAGTAGCTTATCTCCAGTATAACTCCAGAAAGAAATCAAGATTTCTCAAGAAATAACTCCAGAAAAAATCAAGGGATGGAGCTAAAGCAAAAACAACACCCAGTTGTGGATGGGACTGGTGATAGAAGCAAGATTCGATGCTTTAAAGAGCAATATTTCATAGGAACCTGGAATGTTTGCCATGAATCAAGGCAAATTAGAAGTGGTCAATCAGGAGATGGCAAGAGTTAACATTGACATTCTAGGAATCAGTGAACTAAGATGGACTGCAATGGGTGAATTTAACTCAGATAACCATTATATCTACTACTGTAGGCAGGAATCCCTTAGAAGAAATGGAATAGCCATTATAGTCAACAAAAGAGTCTGAAATGCAGTACTTGGATGTAATCTCAAAAACAACAGAATGATCTCTGTTCATTTCCAAGGCAAACCATTCAATATTACGGTAATCCAAGCCTATGCCTCAACCAGTAATGCTGAAGAAGCTGAAGCTGAATGGTGCTATGAAGACCTACAAGACCTGCTAGAACTAACACCCCAAAAAGATGTCCTTTTCATGATAGGGGACTGGAATGCAAAAGTAGGAAGTCAAGAAACACCTGGAGTAACAGGCAAATTTGGCCTTGGAGTACAGAATGAAGCAGGGCAAAGGCTAACAGAGTTCTGCCAAGAGAATGCACAAGTCATAGCAAACACCCTCTTTCAATAACACAGGAGAAGAATCTACACATGGACATCACCAGATGGTTAACACCGAATTCAGATTGATTTTATCCTTTGCAGTCAAAGATGGAGAAGCTCTATACAGTCAGCAAAAACAAGACTGGGAGCTGACTGTAGCTCAGATCATGAACTCCTTATTGCCAAACTCAGACTGAAATTGAAGAAAGTAGGGAAAACCACTGGACCAGTCAGGTATGACCTAAATCACATCCCTTATGACTATGCAGTAGAAGTGATAAATAGATTTAAGGGACTAGATCTGATAGACAGAGTGCCTGATGAACTATGGATGGAGGTTTGTGACATTGTACAGGACACAGGGAGCCAGACCATCCCCAGGAAAAAGAAATGCAAAAAAGCAATATGGCTGTCTGAGAAGGCCTTACAAATAGCTGTGAAAAAAAGAAAAGCAAAAGCAAAGGAGAAAAGGAAAGATATACCCATTTGAATGCAGAGTTCCAAAGAATAGCAAGGAGAAATAAGAAAGCCATCCTCAGCGATCAATGCAAAGAAATAGAGGCAAACAATAGAATGGGAAAGACTAGCAATTTCTTCAAGAAAATTAGAGATACCAAGGGAACATTTCATGCAAAGATGGGCTCAATAAAACAGAAATGGTACAGACCTAACAGAAGCAGAAGATATTAAGAAGAGGTGGCAAGAATACACAGAAAAGCTGTACAAAAAAGATCTTCACAACCCAGATGATCATGAAGGTGTGATCACTCCCATTCACCTAGAGCTAGACATCCTGGAATGTGAGATCAGGTGCAGCTTAGGAAGCATCACTATGAACAAAGCTAGTGGAGGTGATGAAATTCCAGTTGAGCTATTTCAAACTCTAAAAGATGATGCTGTGAAAGTGCTGCACTCAATATGCCAGCAAATTTGGAAAACTCAGCAGTGGCCACAGGACTGCAAAAGGTCAGTTTTCATTCCAATCCCAAAGAAAGGCAATGCCAAAGAATGCTCAAACTACCACACAATTGCACTCATCTCACACGCTAGTAAAATAATGCTCAAAATTCTCCAAGCCAGGCTTCAGCAATATGTGAACGGTGAGCTTCGAGATGTTCAAGCTGGTTTTAGAAAAGGCAGAGGAACCAGAGATCAAATTGCAAACATCCGCTGGATCATGGAAAAAGCAAGAGAGTTCCAGAAAAACATCTACTTCCGCTTTATTGACTATGCCAAAACGTTTGACTGTGTGGATCACAATAAACTCTGGAAAATTCTGAAAAAGATGGGAATACCAGACCACCTGACCTGCCTCTTGAGAAACCTGTATACAGGTCAGGAAGCAACAGTTATAACTGGATATGGAACAAAAGACTGGTTCCAAATAGGAAAAGGAGTACGTCAAGGCTGTATACTGTCACCCTGCTTATTTAACTTACATGCACAGTACATCATGAGAAATGCTGGAGTGGAAGAAGCACAAGCTGGAATCAAGATTGCTGGAAGAAATATCAATAACCTCAGATATGCAGATGACACCACCCTTATGGCAGAAATTGAAGAAGAACTAAAAAGCCTCTTGATGAAAGTGAAAGAAGAGAGAGAAAAAGTTGGCTTAAAATTCAACATTCAGAAAACTAACATCATGGCATCCGGTCCCATCACTTCATGGCAAACAGATGGGGAAACAGTGGCTGACTTTATTTTTCTAGGCTCCAAAACCACTGCAGATGGTGATTGCAGCCATGAAATTAAAAGACACTTGTTCCTTAGAAGGAAAGTTATGACCACCCTAGACAGCATATTAAAAAGCAGAGACATTACTTTGTCTGCAAAGGTCCATCTAGTTAAGGCTATGGTTTTCCCAGTAGTCACGTATGAATGTGAGGGTTGGAGTATAAAGAAAGCTAAGCGCCAAAGAAATGATGCTTTTGAACTGTGGTATTGGAGAAGACTCTTGAGAGTCCCTTGGACTGCAAGGAGATCCAACCAGTCCATCCTAAATGAGATCAGTCCTGGGTGTTCATTGGAGGGACTGATGTTGAAGTTGAAACTCCAATATTTTGGCCACCTGATGGGGAGAGTTGACTCATTTGAAAAGACCCTGATGCTGGGAAAGATTACTTACATATAAGTATGTATGTAAACATATATTTTAAAATATGTCTACATTTGTGTGTGTATAGATTAGAAAAACATTATTTTCCTCCTTTCAACTAAAATAATTACACATAATGAACTTAAAGCTAGTGAGAACATCAGATATCTCTGGATGTTACAGGCAGCCAATCTGCTCTTTTATTCATAATGAATTTTGTGTAAGTCAAATAATATTGATGAAAATACATCCAGCTGGTTTCCAGAACTTAGAACAGTTCAGCACAGTCAAGTGGAAACAATGGATAGCACAGCTATTGAATGATCCTGTACTATTTTAAGACCAATGATTTTCACACAGCCACTCAACAATTTTCCATAAGCTTAAAGATAACTTCTATATTTAATGACAAATCTGGCTTTAGTAAACTGAAATTAATAATATAATTAACTTAAAAACCTGAAATTTCTTCTAACTGCATCTACAAAATCTCCTGGACTACACAGGGATTTGTTTCAAGTGTTTTTTGACTTTGCTTCTACAGATTTCATGGCATTCTCCACTAGCCATGATTCACCCATCATGCTGAAAAGTAAGAATAGGAAAAATGAATTGATTTTCTACTCTTTGTATAAAGCAGCAGTGATGATTAAGACAGAACATCAGGCTTCTATGGGGGAAAACAGTTTCTTTTATGCCTGCTTTCTTTCTGGATGTGCAACTAAATGAAGATTCTTTCATATAATATATATTTTTATAATGTATCTACTTCCTCAAACTATCTTAAATTAAAAAAAAAAAAACCATCACAGAGGCTTCACCTACTTTCTCCCTAAATTATAAAACAGTTACATTTTGTAAAAAATCCTAACATTTAAAAATAGAAAAAGTTATAGAAGTTTATTTTTAATTCTATATCATTGTGGAAATAAAGCTAGATTAAGAGCCAACAGATCTCTATTCTAGTTTCAGCCTAGAACAAGACAATATCTAGGTCTTCATGAACTAGGTCAAGATCCTTAACTTATCTGAATATCCCGTCTATACACTCAATGAAGAAACTGAACTCAGCTTCAAAATTTATTACTCTTTGCAATATTTCCCAAAATATACTTGTCAGAACTCTAGTCTTGCAAGCTATTTCAGTTGAAAATAAAGGCTTCATGATTTAATTTATTTGGGAATTTGTACACTTCATTTATTCAATGTATATTTACATAATAGTTTTATAGTGTGAACTACGACGAGGAGTCAGTTAATATGTTTTACCAAGGAGACAGCATTAATAAAGTAATCATGCAAATAGGTGTTTAAAACAGCAATTGTAAAATATCATATGACAAAATATATTTGATATTCTGAGGTTCCTATTATATTGGGCACTCAACCAAGGCTTTCATAAGGAAGTAACAATTTAAACGAGATTAAATGGATGTGCAGTATTTAAGCAGGGAAAGCAGGAAGGATGATATATCTGGTGAGTGGAAAATATGAGCAAATGCATAGTGGCAGAAGGCAGAATGATACAGTAAGACAAACTTAAAGCAGATCAGATGGCAGAGGCAAAGACAGTACCCCAGACTGTAGGAGTGATGGAGATCAGGCTTTTACAAAGCCTTTAAGCAATTAAATACTTTGCTCTTAATAAAGAAAGAGAAGTGACATCGCTCAGTTGTGCCCGACTCTTTGCGACCCCGTGGGCTATAGCTTACAAGGCTCCTCTGTCCATGGAATTTTCCAGGCAAGAGTACTGGAGTGGGTTGCCATTTCCTTCTCCAGGGGATCCTCCTGACCCAGGGATTGAACCCAGGTCTCCTGCATTGCAGGCAGACGCTTTTACCGTCTGAGCCACCAGGGAAGCCCAAAGAAAGTTTCCCAGTTAAGCCTTGAATGATACTTTGTGAGACCTTATAGTAGAAGACCAGAGGCCTAAGTTTCATCCTTATTAGCTCATGTAAATATTTCATCTCTGTCACTAATAGCCCTGGTCAACCTCAGAACATTTGTGTACCTGTGGCGGATTCATTTTTATATTTGGCAAAACTAATACAATTATGTAAAGTTTAAAAAATAAAATAAAATTAAAAAAAAAAAAAGAACATTCGTGATCTTGATCTCAATCTTCAAACTGGTGTTAAAGATAGCTCTAGTTTAGCTCCAGTCTTGTTTTCACCCAGGATATTCCTGACACAGATATGACCATGAGCTAATTAGAGGGTAGATTACATACAGAAAGAAGAAGGAAAAGAATCATTAAGAAGCAACAGTTAGAACCAGGCATGAAACAAGGGACTGTTTCCAAATTGGGAAAGGAGTACATCAAGATTATACATGGTCATCCTGTTTATTTTACTTATTTGCAGAGTACATCATGGGAAATGCCAGGCTGGATAAGCAAAAACTGGAATCAGGATTGCTGGGAGAAATATCAGAAACTTCAGATATACTGATGACATCACCCTTATGGCAAAAAGCTAAGAGGAACTGAAGAGCATCTTGATGAAAGTGAAAGGAGAGAGTGAAAAACCTGGCTTATAACTCAACATTCAAAAAACGAAGTCATGGCATCTGGTCCCATCACGTCATGGCAAATAGATGGGGAAACAATGGAAACAGTGACAGACTTGCTTTTCTTGGGCTCCAAAATCACTGCAGATGGTGACTGCAACCATGAAATTCAGACACTTGCTCCTTGGAAGAAAAGTTATGACCAACCTAAACAGCATATTAAAAAGCAAAGACATTACTTTGCCAACAGAGGTCCGTCTAGTCAAAGTTACAGTTTTCCCAGTAGTCATGTATTGTCGGGAGCCGCGTTAGGCATTACTGACAAAATGGAGGCACGGCCCCAACCCCCTCTCCTCATCCTGCAGGCATGGTCCCGGGATGAAGGAGTTAGGTTTTGTGATTCTGACTTGTTTTTTCCTTTCTTCAGTTGAGTTGGCTGGAAAGAATGTTAAAATGCTTATTGTTCTTGAGAGTAGCATGAGAAAGCACAAAGCCTTCTGTAGTTGTGCCCAGAGAATAATCCATAAAGTTAACCACTGACATTTGTTTAAGGATCTTTACAAAGAATGTTCCAGGATGAGCACATAGGCTGCAGCTTGAGGCCATGGAAGGATTGTTATCTAAGACCTGTTCATGAAGGAAATGTTTATGGCAAAGGTTTGCTGAACTTAGGGTTTAGGAATAATTAAGAATAGTTAGAAGCTAAAAATTTAAGGAATGTTGTAGTGTTAGCATATTTTACTATAGCTTATAGAGATTAGGAATTTTAGAGATATTAATAGCTAGAAGCCTTTTTAGGAGATAGTGAGCTTAGGATATTAGAGGTAAACAGGATTTAGAAAGATAAGAAATAAACTGAGGGATGTGGTATGCAGCCCAGACATAAGCATGAGTTACAGTGCAATCACAAGTTAAGTATAGGACACATAAGAAGAAGTAGATAATAGATAGTAAACCTGATTCTGAGAGAATCGCTGAAGCAGGAACTCTGTTTGAAGGACAACAATGATTTCTGGAGACAATAAATTTGAGTGAGGGGGAACTGAAAATGTTAAACCTCTTAACTAATGCTTTTGTTAAAGTATGAAAGAAAACCTGAAGTTTGAAATAAATATGCAGTCCTGCACCTTGAGTCAGAGGCTCCATCATTCTCTGCTGACACTGCTCATCTCTTCAGGTTGATTCCCTGGCTACTGGAGCTGGACTCTGGCAATGTATATGGATGTGAGAGTTGGACCATAAGGAAAGTTGAGCACCAAGGAATTGATGCTTTTGAACTGTGGTGTTGGAGAAGATTATTGAGAGTCACTCAGAATAAAAGGAGATCTAACCAGTCAATTCTAAATGAAATCAGTCCTGAATATTCATTGGAAGGACTGATGTTGAAGTTGAAGCTCCGATACTTTGTCCACCTGATTTGAAGAACTGACTCAGTTGAAAAGAACCTTATGCTGGGAAACACTGAAGGCAGGAGGAGAAAATGCAAGAGGGTGAGATGGTTGAACAGCATCACTGACTCAATGGACATGAGTTTGAGCAAGTTACAGGAGCTGTTGATAGACAGGGAGGCCTGGTGTGCTGCATTCCATGGGGTCACAAAGAGTCCATCATGGCTGAGAGAGTGAACCCTAGACTGACATATTAAAATAGCACTGCTTGTATTTTCAGTGTATCAGATATACACAAAAATCTAGCACCACCTTCTGCTGGCCAGACTCTGTTGTTATTGTCACATATTTGGTATAATCTGCTGGTGACAATTTGGCAATATCTATCACAATTATAACTGCAGTACTGTTTTACTAAGTGACTATATTTTGGTGAAGTCATCACTCAAATATACAAGCACAGATGCAAAGTAATATGTTGTCTGTAGTAGCAATATTTTGGAAAAAACTTGATGTCTAACTCTAGAAATAGAGTAAATCAATTATATCCATAGAAGAAAATATTATATGTCTATACAAACAAAATGACAATAAAAATAAGAAAGATATTTATGTATTGATTTAGAAAGATCTCCAGGATACTCTACTGAGTAAAATGGCAAGGTGTTTACATATTCTGATTTACTTATTGCTATGACAATCTGTGTAAAGCAGGACAAATAATGTATATAAATACTAGTTTATGCCATGAATACAGAAATTGTGGAAGGAAAAACTATATATTGTTGCCAGTGAATATATAGGCAGGGAGCTCAGTTAAGAATATAGTGTTGATTGAAGGAAGGTTTTCACTTTATACTTATTATATATTTTGATATTTGTAAATGCATTGCTTCTTCACAATCAAATACGAAACTTGAATAATGAAAATAAAGAGGAGTCTGACGATATTGACTAGGGCTGAGAAGTAAAATTAGTTGGTCTCTGAGGAGTGTCAAATAATTTTACTCTCACTGATGTTGTTAGCTATTGTACATAACAGACTGAGAACTACTGCTTTAATGAAACTCACATAATAATTTAATTCATGTTTCCAAATTTATTACTGAGTAATTACTTAAATATTACACATTATAGCCAAGTAAATTAGTGTTCTATGAAATGCATTTTGGGAAAATACTGATTATCGCATTGAAACTTTCAAGCACTTTATCAGTCACTGACAATGTCTATCTCAAAAGGTCCACGGTCTAGTGGACATAAAAAGCATATGTTTTTAAGAATTTAATTGTTTAAGTCTTTTCAAAAGAAGAGCATATATGATTATAACCATTGTGAAAAAATGGTTTTCAGTAGAATGATAAGGAAATTAAATTCTTCATATAGGTGAGCTGGAAATTTCTTCTAGCTGAATTAGCAACCTTAATCCTCTGAATAACCTACATTTTTAATTTGGCATGAAAGCAGTTCAAGCTGTATAATAAAACTAATGATGCTGCTACAACATTGCAAAGAAATAATCAACATATATTTTGCTGCTGGAAACTATATTAAGTCCATGCATGAGGTGCACCAAGACACTTTTTTGTTTGATTCAGAAAGAAGGATGATATGCATTGATACTGCTTTCCTTAAAGAAAAAAAAAAAAATCCTAAATATGTTCAATCCTAGAAGAAATGAATAAGTATTAGTTATTTTCAAACAAATGTGGAACCCTGAGAATCACTCAATGTAATGACATTAACACATGAATGTATTTTCTCTCCCTATTAATTGGACCTAAACATACACCTTTATACATTAAGCACATATCTTCAACCAACAGATTCCATTCATCAAAACAGCAGGTCTTTATTGCAAATATGATCCATGGCAGTAAATATTATCTGTTAGCATAATATATATGACAGCTGAAAATGAGTTCAGATTTATCCAAGTGATGCACAATATCAGAAAAATTGGTGATTCTCACGTGAATGAATGAAAGTGGCTTTTCCCTATAATATAAGCTGAATCAAAAGAGTTACTTTAAATTACATACTGAGGATTTTCAGAAAATGACAATAACAAAACTACTTAAAACAACTCTTTGTACCACTCTACTAAGATGATGGGTGAAGTATAGTTAACAAGGTTGTATATGCATTTATTTATCAATTCATCCAGACATGCAGCTATTCAGCTATCTATTTACTGATTTCATAAATTATTACTGAGTGTAATGAGAGCTCAGCATTGGGACTACATGCATAATTAAACCATAGTCCTTACCCTCAAGGAGCTCATATTCTGGTGGAAGACATGGGTTGCTCATATAGCTAAGTATTCTTACCATGGGAAGAAAAGTGGGTACATGTTGGTGGTGAGATTCCTCTAACTCAAGTCTGCAGAGGTAGCTTCTTACAGGGGTGACACATGAGCTCAGTCTGACTAGACTGGAAGCCAGTCAGGTGAAGAGAGTATGTAAAGCCACTTGACAGTCATGCAAGGGCAGAGAAGGAAGAAATATCCAGATGTACATAAAAAATGACAACCGACCCATTGTTACTGAAGGAAGAAAGTAGAAAGAGGTAAAAAAAAAAAAAAAAAGTGCACTTGAATTTCAAGTTTTAGAAATAATTGTGAATTTATAGAAAATACCAAAAGAAAAAAATTGATAAGTAACAGAAATATTCTGGGGGAAAAAAAAAAGACTTATAAACACAGCATTTAAAGCATTTTGAATCAAATGCTCTATCAAAATATGTATATTATTTTTCTTCTCAGTCTGAACAAAGGCAAAAAAGGGCCTGTTTTATTAAATTAACTGATTCTTTAAGAAAAATAAAGAAAAACAAATGAACAAAATTATATTGTATGTGTGAAAATAATCTAGCTTGTGTAGGCAAGAAAAAATTTGGATAATCAGCTTTGAAGGGAGCAAGTCATACTACATAAATAATGTCCCTATTATGTTAGTTTTGACAAAAAAGAACATAAGAAATGCTTTATCAGTCCCCTTTAAACTTTTTTTTTAATTTAATTTTATTTTTAAACTTTACATAATTGTATTAGTTTTGCCAAATATCAAAATGAATCCATCACAGGTATACATGTGTTCCCCATCCTGAACTTTTAAAATAATATTATTATTTGGTTAGGATACTGAAGTTCTCAATTTTGTGAACTTCCATAGACATGCTAGTTTCTATTGTTTCTCTAGGAAATAAAAATTATGCCACATAATGCAGATGTTTTCTGACACTTAAACCGCTGTTGTTGTTCAGTTGCTAAGCCCTGTTTGACTCTTGGACCCCATGGGCTGCAGGATGCCAGGCTCCCCTGTCCTTTACTATCTCCTGGAATTTGCTCACATTCATGTACATTTAGTTGATAATGCTATCTAACCATCTTGTCTTCTGTCACCTCCTTTTCCTTTAGTTTTCAACTTTCCCAGCATCAGAGTCTTTTCCAATGAGTTGGGTATTTGCATCAGGTGGCCCAAATACTGAAGCTTCTGCTTCAACATGAGTCTTCCCAATGCATATTCTGGGTTGATTTCCTTTAGGATTGACTGGTTTGATCTCCTTGGAGTCCCAGGAACTCTTGAGTCTTTTCCAGCACCACAATTCAAAAGCTTCAAGTCTTTGGTGATCAGTCTTTGTTATGGTCCAACTTTCACATCTGTGACTACTGGAAAAACCATAGCTTTGACTATATAAACCTTTGTCAGCAAACTGATGTTTCTGCTTCTTAATACGCTGTCCAGGTTTGTCATAGCTTTCCTTTCAAGGAGCAAGTTCTTCTAACGTTGCCATCCACAGTGATTTTGGAGCCCAAGAAAATTAAATCTGTCACAAACCACTGTTAAATCATACTAATTAGCAGCTATCCACCACATGTTATTTGAATTCATGATCTAAGTGCATCTAATCCTTAATCAACATATTAAGAATATTAACTAATTCTCCAATATTCTATGGCCCACTAGAAGTAATTAAGTCTCGCAACAAAATTTGTAGGGATAAGAAGAAATCAAACAAACAGCTTTGTTACACAGATTTGCAGGCTATGCTTACATAATGCATAATTATTTTACTCTTCTTTTTGTGAAATGGTATCCAAAGGATTATGTCTTTGTAATTAAAAGAATGACCATCTACTTTAAAATCTACATCCTATGATTTCCTCTAATTACCACATAAGCTATATCTTTTGAAAAATGGATATAAAAAATTTTAAGAACAATTGTTTCTATTTTAGAGGAAAATCAATATGTTTCAAGAGCATTTATTTTGAAAAAAATAAAATTACCAATTTGGAGGAAAATAAACAAACATTTTAATGAAGTACCTGAATAGCAAACAAAATGAATTATCATAATTTGGAAATAAACTATGTCTTTGGAATTCAGAAAAACTGTATTTTAGAAAAATATTTTTGTAAAATTTGGATTTTCTAAACATAATTAGGTAATATACAAATAGAGACAATATTATTCCTTCCTTCACAATCTACATGTATTTCTTTTCTTCCTCTTGCTTTATTGAATTAAGACTTCTACTATAAATTTCAATAGGAATTATGAAACTACATGTTCTTTTTTTTCAGGGGCGGACAATATTAGGGGGGAAGCATTTAGTCATTCATTAATGAGGATAATGTTAGCTATCATATTCTTTCCCTTGAAAATGAATTTCAGTTTTGTTAAAAGCTTTTTTTCTGCACTTAAAAAATGTTCATATATGTTCTTTGATGTGTATATATATGTATGTGTGCACATATATACACACATATATAAATATACTAATCGGGTTTCAAATTTTGAACTAGCCACACACTCCTTGGGAAACTCTCAGTTAACCATGATGTACTACCTTATTAAAACACTGTTGGATTAAATTTCTTACTATTTTGTTGAAGATTTTAGTATCTATATTCATAAGGAATGTTTACTGTTTTATCAAAATATATTTGTCTGCTTTTGCAATCAAGACAATGTCATCCTGATAGAATGGTTTAAAAGGTATTCCTTCATTTTTTTTTTGGAAGAGTTTGTGCTGGATTATCTTTTTTTTTAAGTGTTTTGTAGACTCTTCACCCAAATCCATCTCTACCTGGAGTATTCTTTACTGGAAAACTTTTAAATACCAATTATATTTATTAATACAGGTATACTTCCTTTTATTTTGATTGGCTATATTGTTTCACAGATACTGTGTTTTACAAGTTGAAGGTTTGCAGCAACTGTGTATTCAGCACATCTATCATTGCCATTTTCCCAACAGCATTTGCTCACTTCAAGTCTCTGTGTCACATTTTGGTAATCCTCACAATATTTCAAACTTTTTCACTATAATTACATATGGTTTTCTGATCTGTGATTAGTGATCTTTGATGTTACTATTGTAAAAAGATTAAGACTTGCTAAAAACTAAGATGATGGTTAGCATTTTTAGCAATAAAGTATTTATTAATAAAGATATATACTGTTTTTAGGTATAATGCTACTGTATTCTTAGTAGGCTATAGTATGGTATGAGCATAACTTATATGCACTAGGAAACCAAAAATTTTCTATGATTCAGTTTATTGTGATATTAGCTTTATTGTGATGGTCTGGAATGCCTAATATGTCCAACTGAATGCCCATATGCCTGTATATGATTTTTAAGATTATTTGGAGTTATATAATTTGTATTTTGAGGGCACATGCTTCTTTCTGTTGCCAATTTTATTACAATGAATTTCATAAAATTCTCTTATTATTCCATTAATGTATGTAGGGTCTGTAGTGATATTTACTTTTTTAATCTTGATACTGGTAACTTGTGTTTTTTCTCTTTTTATCTTGATTTGTCTGACTGGAGGTTTATCCATTTTATTAATCCTTTCAGAGAAACAGATTTGCTTTCATTGGTTTTCTCTATTTTTATTTTGTTTTCAAATTCATTTTTACCTGCTCTCTTCTTTTTGTGTACTTTAAGTTGAATTTTGTCTAATATTTAAATTTTACAATAGAAATCTTAAGCTTTGATTTTAGTCATTCCTTCTTTTCTATTTCACATCATAAATTTCCATCTAAACACTGATGAACTGTGTCCACAAATTTTGATGTTTTACATTTTTATTTCCATCCAATTCAAACTATTTGTAGTTTCTTTTATGACATTTCTGAAATGTAGATTATATAGAAGTGTACTGTAATTGCTAGGTATTTGGTGATTTTGTAGGTATATTTTATTTAGTGAAAGGTATTCAATTATTAATTATTGTATTAATTACTAGTTTAAGTTTTTCTCATCAGAGCAGGTACTTTGCATGAATCCAAGTTTTAAATTTTTTGGTGTGCACTTCAGTGAACAGAATATAGTCTATTTTGGTGAATGCTATGCACATTTAAGGAATATGTATTTTTTGATTTGGAAAGGAGCTTCACAAAACTGTCAATAAAATTGCTAGTTATGTTGGTATTCAATATTGCCAATTTTATGACTCTATTTTTAGTTTTTACTAAGAGAGGCATGTTAATGATTCTAACTACTTTTACAGATTATTGTACTTATTTCAATGCCATCAGTTCTCCGTTTATGTATTTATGAGTGCCTCATTAGGTGCATAAGTATTGCAAGACTATTTGGTCTGCAAAGTGAGGATATATGTCTTCATCGATTGCCATTATTATGTTTCTCCTAAAAATAACTTTCACTGTTACTTGTCCTAAAACTGGCATATGAGACCATTCAAATCTTTATTGATTAACAACTGCAAGTTATTTACATTTAAAATGATTATTTATAGACAGCATATAAATAGGTCTTGCTTTTTTATCCAGTGTGATGATCTGTCTTTCACTCAATATTATTAGTTTTATGCTAGCTATTTCTTGTTTCATATGTTCTTTGTTCATTTTCTTTTTTTGCTTGGCTTTATACTAATTCAAGATTTTTACAACTTTATTTTCCATCATGGGGGTGATTATTATTGGATTGGCAAAAAGTTCATTCAGTTTCTTCACTAAGATGGCTCTCATAGCATTTTGTTTTCTATAACTTCACTTGAAACAATTTTGTTAGATTGTATTGTAGCAGCTATCATTTCAGTGTGCATTAAAAAAAATCAAAATTGGTGAATGCTTGTGTAGCCATTTTAATATTGAAGACAGAAGAAAAAAAGGAACATTTCCAGCATTCTTTATTATTTCAATAAAGGTAAAAACACAACTGAAACACACAAAAAAGATCTGTGCAATGTGAGAAGGTACTGTTACTGACTGAACCTGTCAAAAGGGGTTTACAAAGTTTCCTGCTCAAGATTTCTCTTGAAATCTAGATAATGCTCCACAGGTGGACAGACCAATTGAAGTTGATAGCAATTAAATCGAGATATCAAGAAAAAATGATGTTATACCATATGGGAGACTGCCAACATACTCAAAATATCCAAACCAAGCACTGAAAATCATTTGCACCAGCTTGGTTATGTTAATCACTTTGATATTTGGGTTCCACATAAATTAAGCTGAACAAAATCTTCTTGACTGAATTTCCACATGAGATTCTCTACTTAATCATAATGAAAATGTCTGGTTTTTAAAACAAATTGATATAGGCAATGAAAGTGAAATAATTTGGAATGGAATATTTCATGGGGCAAGCAAAATGAATCACACCACCAGCAACCACACCAAAGGTGGGTCTTTATCCAAAAAAGGTGATATTATGCATATGGTGGGATGGGAAGGCAGTCCTCTATTATGAGCTCCTTCCAGAAAACCAAATGATTAATTCCAACAAGTAATGCTCCTACTGATCTCTGGGTTAGGAAGATTTCCTGGAGAAGGAAATGGCAACCCACTCCAGTATTCTTGCTTGAGAAACCTCGTGGACAGAGGAGCATGGTGGGCTACAGTCCATGGGATCACAAAAGAATTGAACAAGACATAGAAACTTGAAGATATACCCATATACCCATAGCAATATACCCATTTGAATATACCCATTTGAACGCAGAGTTCCAAAGAATAGCAAGGAGGGATAAGAAAACCTTCCTCAGTGATCAGTGCAAAGAAATAGAGGAAAACAATAGAATGGGAAAGACTAGAGATCTCTTCAAGAAAATTAGAGACACCAAGGAAACATTTCATGCAAAGATGGGCTCAATAAAGGACAGAAATGGTACGGACCTAACAGAAGCAGGAGATATTGAGAAGAGGTGGCAAGAATACACAGAAGAACTGTACAAAAAAGATCTTCATGACCAAGGTAATCATGATGGTGTGATCACTCACCTAGAGCCAGACTTCATGGAATGTGAAATCAAGTGAGCCTTAGGAAGCATCACTATAAGCAAAACAAGTGGAGGTGATAGAATTCAAATGATGGTGTGAAACTGTTGCACTCAGTGCAGTTCAGTCACTCAGTCGTGTCCAACTCTTTGGGACCCCATGAACTGCAGCACGCCATACCTCCCTGTCCATCACCAACACCCAGAGTTTACCCAAACCCATCTCCATCGAGTCAGTGATGCCATCCAACCATCTCATCCTCTGTCATCCCCTTCTCCTCCTGCCCTCGATCTTTCCCAGAATCAGGGTCTTTTCAAATGAATCAGCTCTTCGCATCAGGTGGCCAAAGTATTGGAGTTTCAGCTTCAATATCAATCCTACCAATGAAAACCCAGGTCTGATCTCCTTTAGGATGGACTGGTTGGATCTCCCTGCAGTCCAAGGGACTCTCAAGAGTCTTCTCCAACACCACAGTTTGAAAGCATCAATTCTTCAGTGCTCAGCTTTCTTTATAGTCCAACTCTCACATCCATACATGACCACTGGAAAAACTATGCGAGCAAATTTGGAAAACTCAGCAGTGTCTACGGGACTAGAAAAGGTCAGTTTTTATTCCAATCCCAAAGATAGGCAATGCCAAAGAATGCTCAAACTACCGCACAGTTGCACTCATCTCACATGCTAGCAAAGTAATGCTCAAAAATCTCCAAGCCAGGCTTCAACAATATGTGAACTGTGAACTTCCAGATGTTTAAGCTGGTTTTAGAAAATGCAGAGGAACCAGAGATCAACTTGCCAACATTCGCTGGATCATTGAAAAAGCACAAGAGTTCCAGAAAAAATATCTACTTCTGCTTTATTGACTATGCCAAGGCCTCTGACTGTGTGGATCACAATAAGCTGTGGAAAATTCTAAAAGAGATGGGAATACCAGACCACCTGACCTGCATCTTGAGAAATCTGTATGCAGGTCAGGAAGCAACAGTTAGAACTGGACATGGAACAACAGACTGGTTCCAAATAGGGAAAGGAGTACATCAAGGCTGTATACTGTCACCTGCTTATTTAACTTAAATGCAGAGTACATATACATCATGAGAAATGCTGGGCTGGAGGAAGCTCAAACTGGAATCAAGATTGCTGGGAGAAATATCAATAAGCTCAGATATGCAGACACCACCATTAAGGCAGAAAGCGAAGAAGAACTAAAGAGCCTCTTGATGAAAGTGAAAGAGGAGAGTGAAAAAGTTGGCTTAAAGCTCAACATTCAGAAAACTAAGATCATGGCATCTGGTCCCATCACTTCATGAGAAACAGTTGGGGAAACAATGGAAACAGTGGCAGACTTTATTTTTTGGGGGCTCCAAAATCACTGCAGATGGTGACTGAAGCCATGAAATTAAAAGATATTTACTCTTTGGAAGGAAAGTTATGACCAACCAAGTTATGACCAACCTAGACAGCATATTCAAAAGCAGAGACATTACTTTGCCAACAAAGGTCCATCTACTCAAGGCTATGGTTTTTCCAGTAGTCACGTATGGCTGTGAGAGTTGGACTGTAAAGAAAGGTGAGCACTGAAGAATTGATGCTTTTGAACTGTGGTGTTGGAGAAGACTCTCGCAAGTCCCTTGGACTGCAAGGAGATACAACCAGTTCATTCTAAAGGAGATCAGTCCTGAGTGTTCATTGGAAGGACTGATGTTGAAGCTGAAACTCCAATACCTTCGCCACTTGATGTGAAGAACTGACTCATTTGAAAAGATCCTGATTCTGGGAAAGATTGAGGGCAGGCGGATAAGGGGATGACAGAGGATGAGATGGTTGGATGGCATCACCGACTCAACAGACATGAGTTTGGGTAGGCTTCAGGAGTTGGTAATGGACCGGGAGGCCTGCCATGCTGCAGTCTATGGGGTCGCAAAGAGTCGGACTCTCTCCACTGAGCGACTGTACTGAAACTGAGCAACTGAAAAACAATAACGGAAACTGCTCCCAATTAGACAAACTGAAGGAAGCACTCCCTAAAAAGTGTCTGGAATTAGTCAACAGAAAAACGCATAATCTTCAATCAGGATAACTCAAGACCCCATGTTTCTTTGATTACCAGGCAAAAATGATTACAGTTTGGCTGGGAAATTCTGGTTCATCTGCAATACTCATGAGATACTGCATCTTCAGATTTCCATTAATTTCAGTCTTTATCAAATTCTCTTAATGGAAAAAATTTCAACCCCCTAGAAGATTGTAAAAGGTACCTGGAACAGTTCTTTGCTCAAAAAAAAAAAAAAAAGAGTTTT
The DNA here is from genome assembly GCF_000754665.1 of Bison bison bison. NCBI lineage: Eukaryota > Metazoa > Chordata > Mammalia > Artiodactyla > Bovidae > Bison > Bison bison. Next base: position 552,472 of record NW_011494728.1, read on the forward strand.
GGTAAAATGGAATTATGAAGTTCCCTGAAAAATGGGAGAAGTTGTGGAACAAAACAGTGAATATGTGGTTCAATACAGTTCTTAGTGGAAATGAAATATGTGTCTTTTATTTTTACTTAAAAACCAAAGGACGTTTTTGGACGGCCTAATAATTCCTCTTTTATAATATTTTCAGTGATCTCTCTAAGATTCAACATACACACATTGAGATATTGCATAGATATGATGTTTAACATGCATATTTTGATACAGTATGTCTTTGGTGGAGCTCAGGAGAAATAGACATAGTAGACACTATTTTGAAAAGTAAGATGCTTGAAGAGGGAAATTACATGCAATTATAGTTTATTTCAGATTAAATATATGCCTTTTAATGTATAGGAAAAACTCCAGTCTCAGCCTCTTTTTCCATATTTGTATAAATACTGCTTTGTACTTCAAAGAGTTATGAGAGGAGAAATAATTAAAGTGCTTAAGAAAGTATTTGGGATATAATGTATAAAGAATCCATGTTAGAAAGTACCAGGTAAATTTCTGCAATTAAGTCTTAATACTATGACCCAACCACTATTTTTGGTTCATACCATTTAGCCATAATCACCTTTTTAAGGGTAGGTGAAAAGTGAAAGTGAAAGTCGCTCAGTCGACTCGACTCTTTGAGACCCCATGGACTATACAGTCCATGGAATTCTCCAGGCCAGAATACTGGAATGGGTAGCCTTTCCCTTCTCCAGGAGATCTTCCCAATCCAGGGATTGAACCCAGGTTTCTAGCGTTGCAGGATTCTTTACCAGCTGAGCCACAAGGGAAGCCCAAGAATACTGGAGTGGGTAGCCTATCCCTTCTCCAGTGGATCTTAGTGACCCTGGAATCGAACCAGGTCTCCTGCATTGCAGGTGGATTCTTCACCAACTGAGTTATGATAAATTAAATGACTAGAGAATTAGGATTAGATAGTGCCCAAGCTCACAGAGGTAATAACTGAGAGAAAGGAATTCAAATTCATGCAACTCCACAGAAGGACCACAATTCTGAGCTAACACACATGGTCAAACTTTCAAATTGAGCAAATTAGACATTATGTCCAGTCAAGCTCTACTAAATATCAAGGTTATAGGCAAGTAAGAGTTCTAATGAAGCACAGGGAAGTTAAAAGTATCTTCCTAGATTTTCCCCTCACTGAACATGGCCTTTTGATACAATAAGATGTCTCTAAGTGTGAATCCTAAAAGCATCTCATGCAATCAGTTCAGCTCAGCTGCTCAGTTGTGTCCGACTCTTTGTGACCCCAAGGACTGCAGCATGCCAGGCCTCCCTGTCCATCACCAACTCCCAGAGTTTACTCAAGCTCATGTCCATGAGCTCCACCAAGGAGCATGGTGATGCCATCCAACCATCTTATCCTCTGTCATCCCCTTCTCCTCCTGCCTTCGAGGTTTGCCAGCATCAGGGTCTTTTCAAATGAGTCAGTTGTTCCCATCAGGGGGGGCAAAGTATTGGAGTTTCAGCTTCAGCATCAGTCCTTCCAATGTATATTCAAGACTGATTTCCTATAGGATGGACTGGTTGGATCTCCTTGCAATCCAAGGGACTCTCAAGACTATTTACCAACACCACAGTTCAATAGCATCAAGTCTTTAGCGCTCAGCTTTCTTTATAGTCCAACTCTCAGATCCATACATGACTCCTGGAAAAATTTAGCTTTGACTAGATGGACCTTTGTTGGCAAAGTAATGTCTCTGCTTTTTAATATGCTATCTAGGCTGGTCATAACTTTTCTTCCAAGGAGCAAGTGTCTTTTAATTTCATGGCTGTAGTCACCATCTGCAGTGATTTTGGAGCCCAGAAAAATAAAGTTTGTCACTTTCCACTCTTTCCCCATCTATTTGCCATGAAGTGTTGGGACCGGATGCCATGATCTTAGTTTTCTGAATGTTGAGTTTTAAGCCAACTTTTTCACTCTCTTCTTTCACTTTCATCAAGAGGCTCTTTAGTTCTTCACTTTCTGCCATAAGGGTGGTGTCATTTGCATATCTGAGCTTATTGATATTTCTCCCAACAATCTTGATTCCAGCTTGCATCCAGCCAGCATTTATCATGATATATTTTGCATATAAGTTAAATAAGAAGGGTGACAATATACAGTCTAAATGTATTCCTTTCTTGATTTGGAAACAGTCTGTTTCAATAGGAAACATTTGAATTATCTAGTACATGATGTCCTCAAGGTAGCCATACCTCATAGATTTGGGTTCTATTTATTAAGGTTAATTCTTAACAAGGAAAATATTTCTAGGTACAACAGGTCTCTTCTTCCTGGGAAATATCATTAGTATATTGACTTGGTTATTGAGTTGACAAGAAAATTATCTCAGGTCATCTTCCTTCGAATCCTTAAAAAATAGACAATGCAGCCAATCAGGGGCTTGGGTGCACACAGTGACATAACAGGAATGAATAAGGAATAATAAATGATAATGAATAATGATGATAAGAGAACTACAACTTTTTATAGCCATATTTGAGCTTGTTTATTTTTTGTAAGGGAACCACTGGCAGAGGTCAGACAAGAGGGAGGTCATACATTATGAATGGAAAGCATTACCAATCACTAGAGTTGAAAGCAAGGCATACAGTGGAGTTAAAAAGGGCAAGACATCTCATAAAAGCCAAGAAGGATACAGGAGAAAAGGGCTCATCAAATGCCAGTGACAAACCTGCCTCACACAACAGTAATAAAATCCAGAATGCCACATTGGTTCATGTAAAGACTTTTCTGTATATTCTGATAAGGAAGAGAGAGGTCAACTCCACGTATCTTGCCCAGTCTTAGAGATTAAAACTAATCCACAGCAGCTGCCCTGAAGCAAGGCAGCCAGGCTGGGATAAACAGAAGCTGCAGGCCAAATCACAACTAGGCCCATAGGCTCTGTGAGAAGGATAAGCTAGGGTCTTTCTTGAGATTGAGCAAGTTCGACATTTTTAAAGGCAAAAGCATCCCATAATTCCATTTTCATTAATTAAATATTATAATTTGTTTAAGACACAAGCTCTATCCCTGGGTTGGGAAGATTACCTGGAGTGGGATATGACAGCCAGCTCTAATATTCTTGCCTGGAAAATTACATGGACCAAAAAGTCTGGTGGGCTACAGTCCATGGAGTCACAAAGAGCTGAACACATCTGAGTGACTGAGCACACATTTTTATTTAGTTAATTCAGTTTCCTTTTGCTTCCCTTTATCCAATGTACTGATGTGAGATCTGGATCATAAAGAAGGGTGAGCACCTAAGAACTGATGCTGTCAAATTGTGATGCTAGAGAAGACTCTCAAGAGTCCCTTGGACAACAAGGAGATCAAACCAGTCGATCCTAAAGGATATCAACCCTGAATACTAACTGGAAGGACTAATGCTGAAGCTGAAGCTCCAATACTTTGGCCACCTAATGGGAAGAGCTGACTCACTGGAAAAGACCCTGATGCTGAGAAAGACTGAAGGCAGGAGGAGAAGGGGACAACACAGGATGACATGGTTGGATGGCATCACCTGCTTAGTGGATATGAGTCTGAGCAAACTCTGGGAGATAGTGAAGGACAGGGAAGACTGGCATGCTGCAATCCATGGGGTTGCAAAGAGTCAGACATGACTTAGAGACTGAACAACAACAAAGTCCAATGTTTTTTGTTTGTCTGTTTGTGCTCACTAAACTGCACAGAGCTATGCAGTTACCAAGGATAGAATCAGCACCTTCAAGTTGAAGGGCACAATACTTGGGGAAACTGCTCTCTATACACCTCTCCCTTAATTTAACTTTAACTTGATTATATCAGCACATTTTAAATCTTAATCTATAATCTCAAAGCAAGTGGGACTTTTTGTGTCCCTCCTTTGTTCTGGTATGATGAAAAATGGATGACGTAGGTCCGATTTTAAAGGCTAAGTGTGGCGGGGGATTATTGGGAATCAGCACTAGGGAGAGATACTTTATACATTCTTTAAACTGAAGAAGAATGAAATTCAGCATTTCCAGGAATTGTACAAATGTATTTTGCAATATACAGATTATAAAAATGTCTAACAAAATGTTGACAAGACTTCTCTCAAAAGAGTTCTCAAAAAGTCAATAGCAAATTTCATCAGAAAATATGTAGGATAATGCTGACTTTACCAAATAAATCATCGTCTCTACCTACTGGGTAATGAAAAGACTACAGCAAAATCACACATTTGCTATTGATTTCAGATATCATGTTGCTTTCCAGATCACTTGGCATTTTGTTATAAACAATCTAGGAGAAGGAAATAGCAACCCACTCCAATATTCTTGCCTGGAGAATCCCATGGATAGAGGAGCCTGGTGGGATACACCCTATGGGGTCACAAAGACTGAGACATGACTGAGTGACACACACACACACACACACACACACACACACACACACAGTAGGGTCCCAGGGGGTTTGTTTCCTTGTTTATTTTCTAAGACCATCACTCAGCAGATATCTGAACACTTATGATTCTTCTAAATATGTTACAATTAATTGTTTTTGGGGAACAATTTTTGACAGCTACAAATGTCTAGGCATGCTGAGTTTCCATTGCAGCATTTCTCATTTTGTTTGTTCATTAAATATTATATTTAGTCTAGGATTATTATCCATAATCCAGGCATTTTTATCAATGACTCCCTTTCTCATCTGTACTTAAGTCCCCCTCTGCTACTGGGTTAATAAAGGACAGTTCTGATAGCATCTATAGACACATGTTACCCACAGACTTCCTGTGAAACAAAAATATGTTAGAGGCAAAAGAAAGCCTATAGCAGAAGTTAACAAACTTTTTCTGTAAAGGGTCAGATAGTACAAGTTTTAGGCTTTTAGGATGGATGGTTCAGTTCAGTTCAGTTCAGTTCAGTTGCTCAGTTGTGTCCGACTCTTTGCAACCCCATGAACTGCAGCATGCCAGGCCTCCCTGTCCATCACCAACTCCCAGAATTCACTCAGCTCATGTTCATCGAGTCAGTGATGCCATCCAGCCATCTCATCCTCTGTCGTCCCCTTCTCCTCCCGCCCCCAATCCCTCCCAGTATCAGAGTCTTTTCCAATGAGTCAACTCTTCACATGAGGTGGCCAAAGTACTGGAGTTTCAGCTTTAGCATCATTCCCTCCAAAGAAATCCCAGGGCTGATCTCCTTCAGAATGGACTGGTTGGATCTCCTTGCAGTCCAAGGGACTCTCAAGAGTCTTCTCCAACACCACAGTTCAAAAGCATCAATTCTTCAGCGCTCAGCTTTCTTCACAGTCCAACTCTCACATCCATACA
>NW_011494728.1:557895-585552 GCF_000754665.1 Bison bison bison
CTCCTTGCAGTCCAAGGGACTCTCAAGAGTCTTCTCCAACACCACAGTTCAAAAGCATCAATTCTTCAGCGCTCAGCTTTCTTCACAGTCCAACTCTCACATCCATACATGACCGTTGGAAAAACCATAGCCTTGACTAGACAGACCTTTGTTGGCAAAGTAATGACACATGGTTACTATTGCTCTGTTGCAACTACTCAACTGTGTTGTAACGTGAAATCATCTATAGACACTACACAAACACCCTGATGAGGATGTGTTCCAATAAAACTATAAAAATTGACAGTGGCTCAGATGTAGCTTGAAGGTCATATTTTTCCATCCTCTGGTCTATAAGTAGTTGCTTACTTTTCAGACTCTCTTGGATTTTACTTTAGTTTCTGAGTATTCCAACACATGTTTCTTTTACTGGCATACTTTGATATATTCTCAGAAAGTTTCTGTTATATTACATCTTCTCATTTTTATGTTAATGTACAGGACTTGAAAAAGAGATCTGTGGTAGACTGAAGGGAAAAAAAGTTTTTACTTAGGAGATTGAAGTAGAAATCATGATACCTGGTGCAGGAATTCTCCCAGAACTCCGGGTCTAATATCCATCATCCTCCCCTGTATAGAGGGCTGTGAGAACTTTTCATCAAATAAATAATCTTCTTTTTGTGGAACTGCTCCACCTACATAAATTATGTCAGTGATTGAACTAGGAACCAAAATCAATGGGGGTACTAGGAAGACAAACTTTACTTATTTCAGAGATGTATCATGCATCAAGAAAACACTACAACCAATTCTGGATAAGAGAAGGAAGAAATGTTCATTAATTTTCCTGAAGAGTCAACCTTGGAATTCTCATACTACCAGCAGCAGGGCCTCTAAATCTTTTAGCTTCACATCAGAATGACCATGGGAGCTAGGTAAATATAAAGATCTCAGAATCAGAAAAAATCAAGATCTGATAACACAGACCAGGAAGCCCTAATTTATAGGCGATTTTGATGCAGCTGCACTGAGGCCAAGTATTTGAAAATGACTATCAACTCCTTTAGTCCATATTCCTTGTATTCCAGATTAGAAAGTTACCTCTCTGTCCTCATCCCGCAGATGCTCCACAGCAATCTGAACCCTGTTCTTCTGACTGGGGCTCTTTCCATGCCATGGATCTCTTATCCTGTGATCATGATACTTAAACATGTTTTCTAAATAATTAAATGTATTTATTTATGTATTTGCTGTGCAGGGTCTGTGTTGATGGCTAGCTTTTCTCTTATCATGGTGAGTGGGGGCTACTATCTAGTTCTCAGTCCATGGGGTCGCGAAGAGTGGACATGACTGAGAGACTTCACTTTCACTTTTCACTTTCATTCATTGGAGAAGGAAATGGCAACCCACTCCAGTGTTCTTGCCTGGAGAATCCCAGGGACGGGAAAGCCTGGTGGGCTGCCGTCTATGGTGTCGCACAGAGTCAGACATGACTGAAGCAACTTAGTAGCAGCAGCTTCTCATTTTGGTGGCTTCTCTTGTTATGAAGCATGGGTTCTAGAGTGCTTGGGCTTCAGTAGTTGCAGCATGAGAGCTCAGTTCTTGAGGCTCCTGAGCTCAAGAGCACAGGCTCAATAGTTGTGGCACTGGCTCAGTTGCTCTGCAGCATGTGGGATGTTCGTAGACCAGGGACCAAACCTGTGTCTCCTGCATTAGCAGGTGGATTCTTTACCACTGATCCACCAGGGAAGCCCTATGATACTCTTTACCATAGCAACTTCCTCACTGAGATGTGATCCAGGTTTACTCAAGCTTCCTTTCTGTGTCCTTCCCTTACTTATTTTTCTACAGGCTCAGTGATCTCATTGTTGGCATCAAAAAAGGAATAAATAAGTAAATCTTCCTTGAAGGCCTGAAACCCACTGCCACTACATTATCAATGCCTTCCATTGCTTTAGGCTTCATTATACATTTCCAATGCTCTAAAATATAATTCAAATAAATAACTGTACTTTTATTATCATTATTTACTTCAGTTCAGTTCAGCTCAGTTGCTCAGTCTGACTCTTTCTAACACTTTGGACTGAGGCATGCCAGGCTTCCCTGTCCATCGCTAGCTCGCTGAGCTTGCTCAAACTTATGTCCATCAAGTCGGTGACGCCATCCAGCCATCTCATTCTCTGTCATCCCCTTCTCCTCGTGCCTTCAATCTTTCCCAGCATCAGGGTCTTTTCCAATGGGTCAGTTATTTTCATCAGGTGGCCAAAGGATTGGAATTTCAGCTTCAGTATCAGTCCTTCCAATGAATACTCAGGACTGATCTCCTTTAGGATTGGCAGGTTTGATCTCCCTGCAGTCCAAGGGACTCTCAAGAGTCTTCTCCAACACCACAGTTCAAAAGCAGCAATTCTTCAGTGCTCAGCTTTGAGAGTTGTGATGTGAGAGTACCAACTCTCACATCCATACATGACCACTGGAAAAACCATAGCCTTGACTAGACGGACCTTTGTTGGCAAAGAAATGTCTCTGCTTTTTAATATGCTATCTAGGTTGGTCATAACTTTTCTTCCAAGGAGCAAGCATCTTTTAATTTCATGGCTGCAGTCACCATCTGCAATGATTTTGGAGCCCCAAGAAATAAAGTCACTCACCCTTTCTTTTGTTTCCCCATCTATTTGCCATGAAGTGATGGGACTGGTGCCACAATCTTCATTTTTTTGAACTTTGAGTTTTAAGCCAGATTTTTCACTGTCTGCTTTCACTTTCATCAAGAGGCTCTTTAGTTCCTCTTCGCTTTCTGCCTTAAGGATGGTGTCATCTATGGTTATTGATATTTCTCTCAGAAATCTTGATTCCAGCTTGTGCTTCATCCAGTCCATCATTTTGCATGATGCACTCTGTATATAAGTTAAATAAGCAGGGTGACAATACACAGCCTTGACATACTCCTTTCCCAATATGGAACCAGTTGTTGTTCTATGTCTAGTTCTAACTGTTGCTTCTTGACCTGCATACAGGTTTAACAGGAGGCAGGTAAGGTGGACTGGTGTCCCCATCTCTTTCAGAATTTTCCAGTTATTTTGTGAGGTACACAGCCAAAGGCTTTGGAGTAGTAAATAAAGCAGAAGTAGTTTTTCTGGTATTCTCTTGCTTTTCTGATGATCCAATGGATGTTGGTAATTTGACCTCTTTATTTATTATTTATATTATCCTGAATGCAAGCAAAAATTTTGGAGTGGGACAGATTTATTATTATATTTGCAGCAATAAACACACCCCCACTCATCTCCTTCTGGGAAGATGTTTTGAGTCAGATAGTTCTTTACAAGCCCAAAAGGGTGTTTTCTTACAGCAAGGGAGAGTAATCCTGATATTAAGAATCTGGAAGTTTATATATGGTATATCTAGCCACCATGCTCTGTTACTGATACAGAACAGAACCTATCTCCCTAACATGAATAAATTATCTTTAGAAAGAGAAGGGGGAAGGCCCTTGAATATTTATGTAGGTAAATATCTCTGTAGGTGGGATAAACATTTCAGGGTTTATAACTCTTAATATGTTTCCCTGTTTCAAGTTTTGTTCCCCACTGATATGTAAATAAAAACCTCTGGGAAGGTAAATCTTTCTGGAATTCTCAGAGCCATCTAATCACCCGTAATTTCCAAAATTTGTGCTTAAAACATATATTCCAAATTACTTTGTTCAGAAAGTTCTAACATTTCTGAAACAAAAAATATTTTAGAAAAGATTTTCTCTACAATTTATTGGTTATTGAACTCATCATATAGATTTTGTTTGGAGCAAAATATACAGATTCTGTTTAGAGCAAAAAATCACCATCTAGATTTACTCTGCAAATTTGGGCAGAAATTACTTAATAATGCTTGTTTTATCAGTGAATTCCTCATTAGTTAATTCATTTTTTCATCCTATAATCTTTACAAAATGACCACCATGTTGCAGCTACTATGCTTGTCTGTGAAGTACTAGTGCCACAAAATAAATTAAATAGCTTTTCTTGATTCTGTGTTATTGTTACCATCAATCTAATGGTAAGAGGAAGGAAGTGAGGGAGAGAAACAGGAAGGAAAGAAGGAAGAAGGAAGAGAAAGAAATACAGATATATTAAAAACATATTACTTGTCAGGATGTATACAGTGCATATCCACATGATATGTCTTATTTAATTTGAATTACTTAACCCTCTGTTTCATTGACTACACTAAAGCCTTTGACTATGTGGATCACAAGAAACTGTGGAAAATTCTTTAAGAGATGGGAATACCAGACCACCTTACGTGCCTCCTGAAAAACATGTGTGCAAGTCATGAAGCAACATTTAGAACTGGACATGGAACTGTTCAAACAACAGCGTTCAAAACTGAATGAATCCCAAGCCAAAATCAAGCTTCCTGGGAGAAATATCAACAACCTCAGACATTCAGATGATACCACTCATCATAGGATATTTTTTATTTAAAGGAAAATATCAAGTGCAGGGAGTCAGGTTATCTGGATTCTCAATTTTAGTCTTCCATCTAATTAGATTACTCAAACTCCTTGTATATTAGTTCAGTCTATATAATAATTTTAAATGCAACTTTCATTTTTTTTTACTTTAGCTTGTATTCTTATCACATTACATTTGAATTATGAAAATGACTTTCCCAGTTCATTCCCTTAGTATCCTTGTATTCAAAACTATGCCATTGAGATGGCATCCAAAGTATTGTTTTCATCAGTTTCATATTTCAAAATCCTATAATTCTTTCTTATTGAATGTAAAGTTACATTTTCAGAATTCTAACTGTTTCCAAGTCTTTTTCTCCATATTAGCAAACCATCATTCCATTCCTACCTAACATAAAGTCTCAGGATTATGCAGAATGTTTCATCACAGAACTCAGAATTCACCTTCAAAAGTGAATGGTCCCTCACTGTACTCAAATTCTTCCTTCAAATTAACTTCTTAGTTCTTTCACATATCTAAATTGTAACCATTCTCCAAGATCCAACTCTAATCAACTTTCTCTCAAGAGAGGTTATCGGAGTCAACAGTAATCTCTAAATATTCTCTGATGGAGGTGACTGAATTCCAGCTGAGCTATTTCAAATCCTAAAAGATGATGCTGTTAAAGGGCTGCAATCAATATGCCAACAAATTTGGAATTCAGCAGTGGCCACAGGAATGGAAAAGGTCAGTTTTCATTCCAATCCCAAAGACAGGCCAAAGAATGTTCATTCCAATCCCAAATTCCATCCCAAAGAAAGTTCAAACTACTACACAATTGCACTCATCTTACATGCTATCAAAGTAATGCTCAAAATCCTCCAAACTAGACTTTAAGAGTATGTGAACTGAGAGCTTCCAGATGTTCAAGCTGGTTTTAGAAAAGGCAGAGGAACCAGAGATCAAATTGCCAACATCAGTTGGATTACAGAAAAAGCAAGAGAATTCCAGAAACACATATTCTTCTGCTTCATTGACTACACTAGAGCCTATGACTGGGTGGATCACAACAAACTGTGTAAATTATTAAAGAGATGGAAATACCAGACCACCTATCTGCCTCCTGAGAAATCTGTATGCAGGTCAAGAAGCAACAGTTAGAACCGGACATGGAATAAAGGACTGTTTCCAAATTGGGAAAGGAGTACATCAAGGCTATATGCTGTAACCCTCCTTATTTAACTTATATGCAGAGTTCATCATGTGAAATGCTGGATTGGATTAAGACCAAGCTGGAATCAAGATTGTCGGGATAAATATCAATAATCTCAGATATGCAGATGACACAAATCTTATGGCACAAAGTGAAGAGGAACTAAAGAGTGTCTTGATGAAAGTGAAAGAGGAGAGTGAAAAAGTTGGCTTTAAAACTCAACTTTCAAAAAATGAAGATCATGGCATCTGGTTCCATCACTTGAAGGCAAATAGATGGGGAAACAATGGAAATAGTGACAGACTTTATTTTTTTTGGACTCCAAAATCACTGCAGATAGTGCATGCAGCCACGAAATTAAAGGACACTTGCTCTGTGGAAGAAAAGCTATGACCAACCTAGAGAGCATAAGCAGAGACATTACTTTGCCAACAAAGGTACATCTAGTCAAAGCTATGGTTTTTCCAGTAGTTATATATGGATGTGTGTGAGTTGGACCTAAAGAAGGTTGAATGCCAAAGAATTGATGCTTTGAACTGTGGTGTTGAATAAGACTCTAAAGAGTCCCTTTTAATGCAAGGAGATCCAACCAATCCATCATAAAGGAAGTCAGTCCTGAATATTCATTCGAAGGACTGATGCTGAAGCTCCAATATTTTGCCCACCTGATGTGAAGAACTGCCTCACTGGGAAAGACCCTGAAGCTGGGAAAGATAGAAGGCAGGAGAAGGGGATGATAGAGGTCGAGATGGTTCAAAGCCATCTCAATGGACATGAGTTTGAGGAAGCTCTGGGTGATGGTGAATGACAGGGAAGCCTGGCATGCTGCAGTCCATGGGGTCACAAAGAATCAGACACCAGTAAGCAACTGAACAACACATCTTTTATGACCTAGAACACTGATTGTTTAAGTCATCTGATCAAAATAAATACTAACTACAACACTAGTCATATTTTGTTTTGTGCCCTTTGAGGACACTGGACTTGTCATGTACTTTATCTAAATCATATAGTCATAAGTGCTACTACATAGAAGATCAAAACATATTCAGAGTATTTAATGTGTAATACTTATTTTATGGTAGAATGATTCAGGAGGTATCGTATAAGGACCTTCCCTTTGGAATGAGTCATACTGCTTCTACAGGCCACAGAGCAATGGTGAATAACTGGTAGACCTAAGATCATTCTTTTCATCACTAACAATGATCTTACATCTTCCGATTATTCACCAGTATTTATATATAGTAGTGTTCCCCTGCACTTTTACAATCTAGAATGAATTAGGCCAGCACTGAGGTGGGAAATGTGCTTCATGTTGTAATATTAGTAGCGGAATAGAGTTTGCTCTCTACAGCTATATTACTGATTATGAAAGAAGTAAACTGGTGTTTGCATAACCAAATTTAAGCCCTTTTCAAAAGAGCAGAGGAATTTTGTTATTGTTATCTGGTTTAGGGATTCAATCCCAAACTACAAACTAGACATTGGAGTAACTTGTGTCTTACCATCACAACAAATAGGATTAGGTGTTTATTTTTAAGAAACATTGGATGTATTATTGGGCACAAATAAAACTAATTCTACTTATACCATATATAGTGAGATGCTGATGTAGTATATAAGTTTATTGATAATCTTTCTGTATTTTAAGCACTGTTAATTGCCATCTATATAATTAAAATTAATTTAATCCTCTCAACAAGGCAGGAAAGTCAGCATTACTATTTTTATTTTTCAGACTAGTACTGGACATTAAAACAGAATAGGTGACTAGTACAATATCATTATATTAATATATTAGTTGAAAAGTTCCAACCCTGCTCCTCTGCTCCCTTTGTTTCACTATGATAGAGTCAACAACATATACATACAACACACAATTATCATTATTGTTTAAATATATGCATAGTTACAATAAAATGATATATTTATATTATACTACCACTACATTTAAGTACAATTGTAACATTTAAGTATATGACCTACAATTTTATAGATTTTGGGAACTTTGTGAATCTCTGAGAGAGTTATTAAAGCTCACATATATCAGAAAGTATATCCTCTTCAGAGTCAATCTTGGCTTTCACTATACTCTTGCCACCAAAATGTACTGTTCACAAACAGTTCATTATTTTCCAAAGAAAAATATTTTTCATGGGTTCTATTTCTTTTTTGGAATCAGTAGTATAATGAGCATTTCTCTAGCTCATCACTATATATCTTGAAAATATCAGAGATGTGTTATCCTAAGTATTCAAAACAGTTTTAAGAGACTCTGATAGTTGCCTTTATCTGATTATGAGACATAACAGCTTTGCTTCATTTCATAAAATGAAAAACTCAGTGACTAGCTAGAAGGACAGATGTGATTTGTTTCTACACGAAAAATGAAATCCTATTGTCCTATGATTAATGATCTGCTGTCTGGTGTTTCTGAGATTTTTTTTTTTTACTTGAAAACTGTTTTGATTTTAAAACAGAGTGAATAACTTTTGGAGAGCTTGTTCTCCCAACTTTGTCAATTATAGATAAAGTCCAAATCAAAAAGACAAAGGTATTTTACACTCACATGCACAATAAATGCAGTTAGAATTCACTCAAGTCATCACTTTCTGTTAGAAAGATAACCAAAAGTAAACATATAAGAAAATAAAGATCAAATTATCAAAGATCTAGTACATTTTTTGAAATAATATTTGCATATTTATGGTTTTAATATGCACCGTAGCTTTACTGCACTTGGAGTTACATCAAAATTATTCTTTTTCAATCAATAAAGCAATTCTTCTGGTATTAAATTTACCTTAATATTAATATTTTCTGTTTTTTTCCCTTAATAAGTTCATGAAGCACTACAATCAAATGGTTTCATCTTTAGTATAAATGAATTATTGGATATGAAACTGAATATTCTACTTAGTTGAGGGCTCAGTAGAAAACATTTTATTTTTCAATGCTTGTTTTCTGAATTAGTAGATAGTATAGGCATTTTCCTGCATTAATGGGATAAATACAAATTGCTTAGTAGCAAATGGACATCTAGAGAATTTCACAGGTTGGCTAGTTATATGTAGAAGTCTTTCACAAATATAATTAGCAACTAAGTTTTAAGTTATACCTTTGTGTGTGTATGTTCCTAATCAGACTCATCTCAGTGTGATACAAATATGAAATATTTTCTCTTACCACTACCTCAAGTCATACTGTGTTGAATTGCTATTTTCTGTCATTTTTAGTCAGATAATACAATTTTCCAGTATTTTCTTTTTTATTTTGAATTGGGAGTGCAGAATTTAAACCACTGAACCACCACGAAAGTCACTCCAGTCATTTTTTATCTATTCAGTTTAATATTCCAAGCTCAAACTATTTACATTCTATCTACTTTTCACCCTCTTGAGGCTTGCACCGATATCCTTACTATCTGAGGAAGGGATGAAGAATGATTCTGGTTCTGAGATACCTGCTTTATCTTTTTTTTGAAAGCCTACTTCCTATATGTGTTAGGGATAAGAAGATACGATATTATATTCTGATTATACACATTTACTGAAAAGTGAAAATTCTCCCATATATTTGCCTTTTAAAGGATTTTATCTTTTAACTATGAAGTGAAAGTCTTTTTTGTATATATATATATATATGTGTGTGTGTGTGTGTGTGTATGTGTGTATATAATTTATTATATACATGGTAGAGGTAGTATAATTTATTATACAATGGTAGAGGGACCATTCAAATAAACCTCAACCTCAAATGCATTTATTCCTGGCTCTGGTGTCCACCAGTGGAGGAAGATGAGAAGAAACAGGTCTTTTACTTCTCATCCTTTGCTTTAACTTTTCCCAGTACGTCTACATTATCAAAACCCCTCCTGGGTTTCTCTCTGTACATTGTGCTGTTACTGCTGCTGCTAAGTCGCTTCAGTTGTGTCCGACTCTGTGCAACCCCATAGACGGCAGCCCACCAGGCTTCCCCGTCCCTGGGATTCTCCAGGCAAGAACACTGGAGTGGGTTGCCATTTCCTTCTCCAATGCATGAAAGCGAAAAGTGAAAGTGAAGTCGCTCAGTCATGTCCGACTCTTAGCGACCCCATGGACTGTAGCCCACCAGGCTCCTCATCCATGGGATTTTCCAGGCAAGAGTACTGGAGTAGGGTGCCATTGCCTTCTCCGTACATTGTATCAGACAACAAAACCTGTTTTTCAGCAGTAACTAATCTCATAGGATTTCTAGTTCTCAAAGACTCTACAGTCCTAGTCTAAGGGAAAAAGAATACCCACAGGATTCCAAGAAATTTGAAAAGGCCTAGGGAAAAATATGACATTGGAAAAGATGGACTCTTACCCTGGAATTTGACAAGAAATGCCTGAGTTCAGGAGAACCCTGTGTATTAAGGAATACAATTTAGAACAAATGTTAATGCCCATGTAATTCTCTGAGAACTGGTGTTATTTTAATTATCTATGATTATGACTAAGAGCTGACTCATTGGAAAAGACCCTGATGCTGGGAGAAATTGAAGGCACAAGGAAAAAGGGGTGGCAGATGATAAGATGGTTAGATAGTATCACTGACTCAATGGATATGAATCTAAGAAAACTCCAGAAGATAGTGGAGGACAGAGGAGCCTGGCTTGCTACAGTCCATGAAGTCACAAAAAGTTGGACATAGTGACTGAACAACAACAAATGAGTCATTCTACATAGTTTGTGAATGTTTAGCACACCAATTGATTTTATATATTAAAACAACAAATAAATTTTTAAAATTACATTTGTAGAAAGCACTGAGTGCAAAATGCCATTTTATACCCAAATATCACGCTGTACAATAGTTATTGTCCAAATAACTAAAAGAAAATAAGATTAATTTATTTCACATCATTGTGACAATAAACAATATAAATAAATGTGTGCCAAAGACATCACATTTACTATTCTAGACCAATTGCCTGTTTCTAGAGCAATGGCACCCCACTCCAGTACTCTTGCCTGGAAAATCCCATGGACGGAGGAGCCTGGTAGGCTGCAGTCCATGGGGTCGCTAAGAGTTGGACACGACTGAGCGACTTCACTTTCATGCACTGGAGAAGGAAATGGCAACCCACTCCAGTGTTCTTGCGTGGAGAATCCCAGGGACAAGGGAGCCTGGTGGGCTGCCATCTATGGGGTCGCACAGAGTTGGACACCACTGAAGCAACTTAGCAGTAGCAGCAGTAGCAGCAGAGTATAATTATCTCCTCCCAACAAACTTATAAACAACAAAGAAAATGTGTTCCAAATGAAGTAAGGCCACTTTCAGAGATTCAGCATCCACAACTCAACATCTTTACACTTCATCAGTACTAAAAGGAGAAGGACAAAGTACTCTAAAATTTTGTGTCTATTACAGATATGCTGACATCATTTAAATCCTGCAATTAGAAGACTGAGGTCCATCCACATTTTTCTACTAGCTGTTGGCCAGGTAGTGCTCATCTCCTAGATTCTAACTTACTGTGTAGCTCCCAAAGGCAATTCAAAAACTGCACATTTACTTTCTTTAAGGCTGCCCTGAGCACATCTCTCTGACTTTCTCTTCTGCTACTACTTGGGGAAAACTCTGCTTTTAAAGAGCTCTTATGACTTCATGAGACTCATCCAGAATATCTCCGTTTTAAGGTCAATTGATTGGTAACCTTAATTATTACAGCAACAGCACTTTTGCCACATAAGGTTACATAAGTTATGGGACTAACACCAAGCAAGCAAAGTCATAAGAACCATCTTAGAATTTTGCGGACCAAAATGAAATAGTAAAGCTACTTCATAACAGGTAGGTATTAATTATTTTTGAACACATCTTTTCTCAGAGCAGTTCATTCATACCACTGCTTATATTTTCTTGCTTAAAACATATTCTGTTAAAATTTTCTGAAAAATTTTCATAAAATGCAGTGATAAAGCTAGCACATGAAGGTTCTCCAGTGGACAAGAATAGCTGGATGGACTGACAAAATTTGGGATCTTTTCTAGATTTATGTGCTTTGGATATTGATGATTAATATTAAAACATGCATAAGCTATTTCCTATAGGTCATACACAACACTTATTGGTCCAAAGCAGCAAAAATAATACATTTGACACTAATCAATATGTGATTGAAACTATCTGCCTATTGTGTAAAATAAATGTCAAGCTAACTCTGATCTCTTTTCACACGCAAATATTGCCTTATTTTATGTAGAGGTTCTTCCAAGGCATACAAACAGATGGGTTGATCTAGAAAGCTGTGCCTCATCCAGGAAAATTAGGTTCTATCCAGATGGACATACAAGCTTCAGTGCCAATATTGTACCTTTACCATATGGAGAGAAAAGTTAATGGCAATGGAAACTATGTTCCGCTTTATACTTTAACACAGATAATATTTGATTACTTGTTCATACTCATTAATTCTTGTCACTAGAGAACCGGGGAATAGGAAATCCTGTAAATAAAGCATTAAAAACAGTAATTTTGAGATTCCTAGCCAGTTCATAATTAGAAAATGGCATATTAGTTCTTTATATTTTTTCAAGATTATACAACTTTGAATATGTAAAATAAATTAATCAACTTGTATAAATTATACAGAGAATTCCAATGACTATCAATTTACAAAGTAGAAACACTCACAAACATGACCTACAACTGACAGTTGCATAGTTAAGGCACAGTGTCAAAACTCTATAAATCTCTTATAACTCATAGTGAAGTCCTGGGGAAAATTAAATTATGAATTAGGTCCAGCAATGAGAAAGGTGCATACTATTTTTTGACTATAAAAGTCACTTTTTAAAGAGGAATGGATTAAAAATTTTAGTTCTTGATAGAAACTTCTATCACCAACAAATCAGGCTTTACTAAATATAGAAAACTATATATATATATATTTAAATATATATATATATATGTTAAATGAAAAAGCTAAGTATAGTTATATTTTATAAAATATACATATATTTTATTTATATAGAGCCAGACATCCTGGACTGTGAAGTCAAGTAGGCCTGAGAAAGCATCACTACAAATAAAGCTAGTGGAATTCCAGTTGAGCTATTTCAAATCCTGAAAGATGATGCTGTGAAAGTGCTGCACTCAATATTCCAGCAAATTTGGAAAACTCAGCAGCGGCCACAGGACTGGAAAAGGGCAGTTTTTATTCCAGTCCCAAAGAAAGGCAATGCCAAAGAATGCTCAAACTACCACACAATTGTACTCATCTCACACGCTAGTAAAGTAATGCTCAAAATTCTTCGAGCCAGGCTTCAGCAGTACATGAACCGTGAACTTCCTGATGTTCAAGCTAGTTTTAGAAAAGGCAGAGGAACCAGAGATCAAATTGCCAACATCCACTGGATCATGGAAAAAGCAAGAGAGTTCCTGAAAAACATCTATTTCTGCTTTATTGACTATGCCAAAACCTAAGACTGTGTGGATCACAATAAACTGTGGAAAATTCTGAAAGAGATGGGAATATCGGACCACCTGACCTGCCTCTTGAGAAACCTATATGCAGGTCAGGAAGCAACAGTTAGAACTGGCCATGGAACAACAGACTGGTTCCAAATAGGAAAAGGAGTACATCAAGACTGTATGTTGTCACCCTGCTTACTTAACTTCTAGGCAGAGTACATCATGAGAAACGCTGGGCTGGAAGAAGCACAAGCTGGAATCAAGATTGCCGGGAGAAATATCAATAACCTCAAATATTCCAGCCTGTCTTTAATCCAAATGGCTAATTCTGTAATACTACATGATTACATTTATAATATGAGAAAAATAGCATTTAGGAAGAATACAGTCAAGGTTTTGTGAATTTTCCTTAAAGACAAAGTGTCTACATTTTCATTATGTACTTTTTACTTTGAGTAAAAGAGACTTCAGTAAGTGAGCGAGCAATTAAAGTCCTGCCCATTTTTGTGGCTACACAGCACAGTAGGAAACTAAAATACCAAGAGAACCTGAGGAGGAAAAAAAAGAGCATTTAAATAAGAGTAGCGCAAAGATTAGATGAGCATTGGTAAGAACACATGCAGACACACACATACTAAAAGTATGTATAACATGATAGAGAAATAAAGTCAATTCAAAAACCAATTAGAAGAAATTGAAAAGAATAGCAAAATAATAACAAACCCCAAAACAGCAAGGCAAGATTTTTCTCTCTCTAGCAATAATCATTGGTATGTTTGAAACTAGAGAAAATATTCTTTTTCCAGTTTTGCAATTCTGAAGTTTTAAAACTTTCCATAAAACTAAGCATTCAATGCACAAGGCAAATAAGAAAACTTGTGGTTTCAAATTCAAAGAAAATCCAAAAAGAGCATCTCTTACTTTAAAAAATACTCATCTTTGAAATTTGAGCAGGATAGGTAAGTCATTTTGCCTCTTACACTTAGAGATTTTTTTTTTGTTAGAATTTTCAATTTTCTGATCCTCTGCCCAGAAAAATAGACTGCTGCCAGTGGAAAGCACTGTCAACCACAGAATGTTGCTTTAAATCCCTCTGATGATTATATTAGATGATCCAAATTTATTTTGCAGACACACTTTTATCTGTTTATGATTGTAACTGAAAATTGCAATGAGTTACTTAAAAGCAGACCAATGAATGCAACTTATCTTAAAACAGAACTAGTAGCATTAAATGGACAATTTTTTTTAAATTTTATTTTATTTTTAAACTTTACAATATTGTATTAGTTTTGCCAAACATAGAAATGAATCCACCACAGGTATACATGTGTTCCCCATCCTGAACCCTCCTCCCTCCTCCCTCCCCGTACCATCCCTCTGGGTCGTCCCAGTACACCAGCCCCAAGCATCCAGTATCGTGCATCGAACCTGGACTGGTGACTCGTTTCATACATGATGTTATACATGTTTCAATGCCATTCTCCCAAATCTTCCCACCCTCTCCCTCTCCCACAGAGTCCATAAGACTGTTCTATACATCAGTGTCTCTTTTGCTGTCTCGTACACAGGGTTATTATTACCATCTTTCTAAATTCCATATATATGCATTAGTATACTGTATTGGTGTTTTTCTTTCTGGCTTACTTCACTTTGTATAATAGGCTCCAGTTTCATCCACCTCATTTGAACTGATTCAAGTGTATTCTTTTTAATGGCTGAGTAATACTCCATTGTGTATATGTACCACTGCTTTCTTATCCATTCATCTGCTGATGGACATCTAAGTTGCTTCCATGTCCTGGCTATTATAAACAGTGCTGCGATGAACATTGGGGTACACATGTCTCTTTCCCTTCTGGTTTCCTCAGTGTGTATGTCCAGCAGTGGGATTGCTGGATCATAAGGCAGTTCTATTTCCAGTTTCTTAAGGAATCTCCACACTTCTCCATAGTGGCTGTACTAGTTTGCATTCCCACTAACAGTGTAAGAGGGTTCCCTTTTCTCCACACCCTCTCCAGCATTTGTTGCTTGTAGACTTTTGGATCGCAGCCATTCTGACTGGCGTGAAATGGTACCTCATAGTGGTTTTGATTTACATTTCTCTGATAATGAGTGATGTTGAACATCTTTTCATGTGTTTGTTAGCCATCTGTATGTCTTCTTTGGAGAAATGTCTATTTAGTTCTTTGGCCCATTTTTTGATTGGGTCATTTATTTTTCTGGAGTTGAGCTGTAGGAGTTGCTTGTATAATTTTGAGATTAGTTGTTTGTCAGTTGCTTCATTTGCTATTATTTTCTCCCATTCTGAAGGCTGTCTTTTCACCTTGCTCATAGTTTCCTTTGTTGTGCAGAAGCTTTTAAGTTTAATTAGGTCCCATTTGTTTATTTTTGCTTTTATTTCCAATATTCTGGGAGGTGGGTCATAGAGGATCCTGCTGTGATGTATGTCGGAGAGTGTTTTGCCTATGTTCTCCTCTAGGAGTTTTATAGTTTCTGGTCTTACGTTTAGATCTTTAATCCATTTTGAGTTTTATTTTTGTGTATGGTGTTAGAAAGTGCTCTAGTTTCATTCTTTTACAAGTGGTTGACCAGTTTTCCCAGCACCACTTGTTAAAGAGATTGTCTTTAATCCATTGTATTTTCTTACCTCCTTTGTCAAAGATAAGGTGTCCATATGTGTGTGGATTTATCTCTGGGCTTTCTATTTTGTTCCATTGATCTATATTTCTGTCTTTGTGCCAGTACCATACTGTCTTGATGACTGTGGCTTTGTAGCAGAGCCTGAAGTCAGGTAGGTTGATTCCTCCAGTTCCATTCTTCTTTCTCAAGATAGCTTTGGCTATTCGAGGTTTTTTGTATTTCCATACAAATTGGGAAATTATTTGTTCTAGCTCTGTGAAGAATACCGTTGGTAGCTTGATAGGGATTGTATTGAATCTATGAATTGCTTTGGGTAGTATACTCATTTTCACTATATTGATTCTTCCAATCCATGAACAAGGTATATTTCTCCATCTATTAGTGTAAATGGACAATTTTTAACTTTAGAGCTATTATCAGTCTTTAGCCTTATACACAATGCACATGGAATTAGTAGCCAGAATATATTTAATATTTATTTAAGAATAAATTCACTATCACCTATTATGTGGCAGAATTAGAATAGCTACTGAGGCAAAATGAATGATTATAAACACAATCCCTGCTTTCAAGGCATTTAAAATCTAATTATTTTATCTTCACTGAAAAGTTGTATATTCTTTCTCTCTCTCAACTCTATAGATTGTGAAATGGAAACAAACTGAAAAGGAGAAATGATAATGCTTTGTTGCTTACATTTGGAAATGATTTATGAAATCTTAGTTGTAGCTGGTAGATCTCTGATTGTTAAAGAGTTAAAAATACAGACATATGGATTCTAAAAACACCACACTGTAGCTCTGAGCACTGACTTGGTCACAGAGTGAAATTAAATACTAATTGTTACCATTCGGTGATTCAGGGCATGTTATTCAACTTCTCTAAACCTCAGTTCCCTTGAATGTGAAATAGAGATTTTTATTAATACTTGTCTCATGGAATTGTCCCTAATACTACATAAGATATTGTATGCAAAACATCTGTCACAGGGTCTTTAACATATTAGGTGCTTAGTAAATACTTGTTGTATGAATTTTAGCTATTTTAAACTATGAATGCAAATCTCTAATATAAATGCTGATAAATAAAGATTTGTCTGATATGTTTGAATTTTAGAGGTAATTTTATTCATTTGATAGACTTACTCCACTTAAGAAAAACTGTGTATGTTTGGGGAAAAAATGGTGAACTGGATTTAAAGCAAATTTCCCTATGTCAAGAACATATGTCTACATTTTGAAAGGTAAGTGTCAAGTTTATTTCTACTAACTTAAATTGTTATCTCAGAGAACAAAACTTTCTCAGAATATATTGATTCTTATTAAACAGGTTAACAAAATAGCTTATTTGAAAATCTAGCCTCTATAAAGTAGCACTTTGGAAGGAATGATGTTAAAGCTGAAACTCTAGTACTTTGGCCACCTCATGCGAAGAGTTGACTCATTGGAAAAGACTCTGATGCTGGGAGGGATTGGGGGCAGGAGGAGAAGGGGACGACAGGGGATGAGATGGCTGGATGGCATCACTGACTGGATAGACGTGAGTCTGGGTGAGCTCCGGGAGTTGGTGATGGACAGGGAGGCCTGGCGTGCTGCTATTCATGGGGTTGCAAAGAGTCGGACACGACTGAGCAACTGATCTGATCTGATAAAGTAGCACTTCAACATATCAACTATAATTTTTAATGTTCATAGTTAAAAGTACAAGTTTAAAAAGCCATCTAAGAAATATATGTATAATATAATGTAGAGAAATATACAATTTATACATAGATTTATTGTTTTTTATCTGCTATAACTTTGATAGACTTTGTTTCGTAATTATGAGTAAAACCCAGAGTTTACTTGTGCATTCCCAATGCGTAGCACAATCCTAGCACAAAACACTTGCTCAATAAACATTTTTTGAGTATATGACTTAATCAATTACTATATTAACTCTAACAATATTTTAGACTGATAACTATATCAATCAAATTTGAAGGCTATATCTATATTATACAACGCAAATCTAGTTCTTCAATGTGATTGCTTGTGAGAAATAAAATCTTAGAATTGCTTTAATGGGTCAGATAAATATAAAATTTAATGTACATATATAGCAAATACTGTAATTAAAATGAAAATAATTTGGGGAAAATCAAGCAATAAGATAGTGATTTCAACCTCTGTTATTCAGCTATTAATCTCACTGCTATTCATTTATAGTTTAAAAGCATTTTTAGTTTTTATTGAAATATAGTGGATTTACAATGCTGTGTTAGTTTCCAGTGTACAGAAAAATGATTCAATCATATATATATATATGTCATTACAATTTGTTACAAGATATTGAGTATAGTTCCCTGTGCTACACAGTAGGTCCTTGCTGATTATCTATTTTGTATTAGTATTGTATATTTGTTAATCCCAACCTCCTTAATTATTCCATCCCCTTTTCCCCTTTGGTAATCATCAATTTGTTTTCTACCTCTGTGAGTTTATTTCTTTTCTGTAAATAAGTTCATTTGCATCATTCTTTTTAAAATTCCACATATAAACGATATATATTTGTCTTTCTCTGTCTGACTTACTTCACTTAGTATGATAATCTCGAGGTCCATCCATGTTGCTGCATATGGCAATATTTACTTCTTTTTTATGACTGAGTGATGTTCCATTAGGCACATATTCCATATCCTTTTTAACCATTGATCTGTTGATGGACAGGTTGCTTCCATGTCTTGGTTACTGTAAATAGTGTTGCTATGAACATTAGGATATACGCAACTTTACAAATTAGAGTTTTTCTGGATATATGCCCAGGAGTGGGATTGCTGGATCATATGGTAACCCTATTTTTAGTTGTTGTAAGGAACCTATATACTGTTCTCCATGGTGGCTGTGTCAATTTACATCCTTAGCAACAGTGTAGGAGGTTTCCTTTTCCTCCATACCTTCTTCAGCATTTATTATTTGTAGACTTTTTGATAATGGCTATTCTGACTGGCATGCGGTGATACATCATTTTAGCTTTGCTTTGCATTTCCTTAATAGTGATACTGAGCATCTTTTCATTTGCCTGTTGGCTGTCTGTATTTCTTCTTTGAAGAGATGTCTATTTAGATATTCTGCCCATTTTTAAAATTGTTTTTTCTTGAGCTGTTTGTATATTTTGGAAATTAACTTCTGTCTTGTTACCCTCTTTACTGTCAAATGATGTCTATACATCAGCAAACCAAAATACTGACTTTAGTAAAGATCATTGCTTTCATAGCTGGGAGAACCTGCAGACTTTCACAGATTCTGAGAGAAGGCAGAAAGCATAGATGTTTTTCAGGTACCATTAGGTATGGATCAGTGAAATCCTAGGATGCTCTGTGAAACTGCACTGGAGCTGCCAAAAGTGCTAAGACAAATAGGCCCCCTATAGAAGATATATTGCATACATAAATAAAAAATGGTGTGCTAGTTCTTGTTGATTTCTCCATCACAAATAGATAAATGTATTTAAAAAGAGCTCCCTAGAGTCTACTAGATCTTTTTAACTCAAGGATGAACACGAGGGCTGGAAATAAAATACTATTACCTAAGTGCATTTTTTCTTTAGTTCCTTTCGAGACTTTTTTTTTTTTTTTTCGTCTTTAGAAAGAAAAGTATCATTATAGTATATATTTGTCTCATTTGTCTGGCACATGCTATGTTTCTAGTGTATATAGAATTGTTCTCACCATCAGTTTTACAAACTGATCCATTAGATCTATGTTCTTCTCTTCATATTCCATTGATACGCATTCAAACATATCTTATTCTTATTCTACCCTCCATGTCTCTTAATGTCCTCTTTCATATAGCCTTCTGTCCACTAATTCTCCATTCAACTATGTTTAATCAGGGGATTAATCTACCTAGTGACTTTCTTATTCCACATAATGCTTTTCATTTCAGGAAGTAAATACATTTTCTGTCTGCTTATTTTGATAGTTCCTTGACAACTCCTTATGTTTTAGCGAATTCTGTATTTTTTTAAATTGCATATTGTACATTTTTAACCTGATTATTGCAACTTCTATAGGACCTGGAGGAATAACATGTTGCTTTTGGATTCGATTAACTGTGGTTTGCCTTGTACTATTTTGATAGTCTATTTTGGTGAGCTTATTTCTCCCTCTTATTTTATGGGAGTCCTGCAGGATTAACTTTGAATAAGGTGTTTTTTGTTTGTTTGTTTTCTTTTCTTTTTCTATTCTGAATCTGCCTGCAATAAGGAGATCTGGGTTCAAAACCTAGGTCTGAAAGATCCCCTGGAGAAAGAAATGGCAAACCACTCTAGTATTCTTGCCTGGAGAATTCTATGCACAGAGGAGCCTGGAGGGCTACAATCCATGGGGTTGCAAATAGTAGGACAGGATTGAGTGACTAACATTTTGCAGGATTAACTTTGAATATGGGATATTTTCCTATTCTGCTAGTATTTTAAGGGTACCCCTAACCAAGGACCATTTCAGCATCCTTGAGGATTTATGTTCAGAGAAGGAATTAAATACCCAGTTTCCTCACCTTTATTTTCATTCAAAATTCAGAATACACAAGAGGAATCCAACCCCATCCTTTTAGCTATCAGCTCATTTGGGCAAGTGTCCTAATGTTCTAGATTCCTACTTTTATGATCTAACTTCCCAGCTTCTGAAGCCTAGGGGACCAACAAAGCCCATCTCCTGCCTTCAAGCACAGCCTTTGTTCACTGTGTGCCTAATCATGGTTTATTTTATTTTTTGAGAGACTGAATGAATAAACAATGGCCAGATCATATATAAAATTAGAACTCTGACCCATAACCTATATCAACTTGTACAGGAAACCAACCCTTCCAGTCCAGGAAGCCAAGATGTTACACATTAGACTTACAGGACACCAGGCTGATATTTCTAGTAACAAACTAGGAAGGCAAAACTTCTCTAATAATTGATCCCAAATGATTAGGAATTGACAAATAACTTGTTGCTCATCTAATTTTTGTCTATGCTTCCAAATTAGGGGCAACCAGAGAAAGACAATTATGCAGTCTTAATCAATCACATGGATGCCCCACTTCTAGTTAGGCTGCTTAAAGTTTCCTCTATGCGAACAGCCTTCAATCAGGTCGTGGCTAAAGCCACCTGTCTTTCCTTCCTATAAAGCTTTCTCACTCCTCTGCTTGCCTTTCAGTCTCTACTAAAACATAAGTAATGGAGGTGGATTCTTTACCATTGCAAGCTCTGAATAAATAATTTTTGCTTTCCTCATTGGTTGGTTTTCAATTATTTTCATAATTTGCTATAATAGGAGTATTTGTTGAGTTCATCCTTACCGTAAAAAAAAAAAAAAAAAAAAAAAGAACAGGACTCCAAAAAGTGTGTTTGATCTAAGATATAGTTGTTATGAAATGGGAAGTTTTCTTAGAACTCATGATCACTTATGGTATTAGAACTGGAAATTCTTTGCAGATAATGTTACTGAACTCATCTCCTAGAGCAAGATTTTGGAGGACAATATAGAAGCAGAAGAAGATAAATGACTCCCCACCTCCCCTCAATTTTTCCAACTGTTTCTTTGCTCTTTCTTTTTCCATTGTAATTTCATTTAGATATTGCTTCTAATGCGTCATTTTAATTTTGAATATTTTTAACAACTCTACTCCAGCCTGATATATTTTTACATAAGATCTGATGGACAAAAGTATCTAGATGTTAAATTAGCTTTTACTGGGCGAGTCCTTTTAAATGGCCACAAGAGTATGCATTTTCCCTCACAACTAATCACAGAATTTCTTAAACCTGTCTGGCAGTTGACAGAGAGGGACTGTAATCTCGCCTTTTCTGCTTAGTAGCTTACTATTTCAGCTGAACACTAAAGGGCAAAGCCACCTTCTGAGACAATTTTACTGCATACCAATAATTAAACCAGCCCACTCAGGGAGGTATTTTCCCACATAAGTATTTTGATAGCTACCATTGCAGATTTATAAATGGTCACACTATCTTCATGTTGTAAAACTTGCCCAGAATTTTAAGTTTGTTGTACAGAGATGTAAATTGACAGTCCATATTATCTTTTTCTTAACTGCTCTCATTTTTCACTGCATTTTTATTCATAGTTCTTACCTTTTCCTCTAGCCTCATACTTTATTGGTTATACAAAAAATAAGGCATAGCTTTTCAACCATGAAGGCATTTTCTCAAAACAATGAAATGCCTAGTCCTTAGTGATAGAAAATGAACACTTCTCTTATGCGAAATGAAATTTTTCAGTATGTTCTAGCTTTTATATACGACTGGTAGAGGTCCTTTTGCAGATGGGAATATAAGAATGAATTAACATATATGTTCTATTAATATTTATGAAATTATTATTGTTTAGTTTCCAAGTAGAATCCAACTCATTTGTGGTCCTATGGACTGTAGCCCGCCAGGCTCTTCTGTCCACGGGATTTATCAGGCAAGAATACTGGAGTGGGTTGCCATTTCCTTCTCCAGGGGATCTTCCTGACCCAGGGATCAAACCCATGTCTCCTGCTTGTCAGATGGATTTTTTACCACTGAGCCACCTGGGAAGCCCTTTCAAATTATACATTATCACAAAACTAAAACTATACCATGTGGGTGTTACATTTAATCATTTTGGAAATGTAATTTGAAGTATCAAAAATTAGATTAATATTTTTAAAGAGCATCTAGGGATGGAGGGATGAAAACTGATTGAGATAAAAGTATATTTGGTAAAATTCAGGTCATTACTTATGATGAAAAAACATTATTTTTTTTCTATGTTCTAATTAGGACTCTTAGAGAAATATTAGAAAGGTGTTTTATTTATTCCTTAAATAATGGAACTCTTTGTCTCTTTTTCTCTGTATCTGTGATTGTTCACAAAATTCTTTAAAAAAGTATATTTTATTCACCTAATATATACTTGGAATATTCTTGATCACACAGAAAAAATAATAATAGAGTAAGTATAAAGTAGAACTATGATATGAAAGAAATCTATCATCCTAAAAGACACAGGGACAATGGTTAACACTTACTTTAACATAGATTTGAGATTTTAAAGATCACATGTTATAAGGTAGCCTCGTACACTGTGGTAGACTGAAAATGCACTCCTCTCCCCCCCAAAAAAGAATCTACTCATGTCTTATTTCCCTGGAATGTGTGAAAGTTACCTTATATGGAAAAAAGAGACCTTTACAAATATGATTAATTTAATCATCTTGATGTAGGTAAAATTCCCTGTATTTTCTAGGTAAGCTCTAAATACAACCTCACATGTTTTCACAAGAGTGAGGCAAAGGAAGATTTTACATACACAAAACAGGAGAAGGTAATGTACCAGCGGAGGCAAAGAGAAGTAATACAGCCACCAGAAACTAGAAAAGGTAATTAATGGATTCTCCCCAAGAATCTCTGGAGGAAGTATGGCATTTTAGACTTCTGGCCTATAGACTGGTGAGACCACAGACTTCTATATTTTTAAGCCACCAAATATGTGGTAATGTGTAATAGCAGTCACAGGAAACTAGTATACAAATACACATACACACACACACAACTAAAACATAAATGGCTGCTATATTTAAGATACGACAGTCAGAGAAGCACAGTATCAAACACTCTTTATGATCGTTAATGCATAAAAGTAATTTTTAAATTATAATTTTTTTAAAATTAATCAAGAAAATTATGTGAGTCAAGAAATGGGCTGGTTCATAAAAAATGAATATATGTGTTATCACTGACATTTCCTTTTAGAAAACTAACTTTTAAGGCTACTTGCATTATTTGCTCATTGTTTTTTCTGGGAGAAAATGACATAAAATCAATGAAGTGTGTGTTTTAGTTGCCAAAAGCCTAATGTTAGGGAATAAAATCTACTAAGCATGAAGTTGATTATTTCCACAATGAGGAGCTTTTATTTTTAAGCCATGTTATGTTACTATGAAAGGGAAACCTCTTCTATCGGAAGAAAACAATGGGATTCTGTTTGTTTCTAAGTACCCACTAATATGAAAACAGTTAAATATAGAAGGCTAAATACTGTTCTTGCAAGAAACATGTAGACAGGGTATTTGGATAAATTAACAGTCAAGTAAAACAATTATGAAAAATAAGATTTTCACCCTTATCTTTTTGCCAAAATTTAATAAATCTAATTCAGTTACTTCAAACCAAGCCTTCAATTTTATATTTCTTTCATGAAAGAGAAATATAAATATTTCAAAATATTTATATTAATATAAAAACCTTGTATATTCATTATGCTTGGTTATATATTGAGACATACTAAATAGAACTTACCAAGATAACAGAGCATCAATAAATATGTCTATTTGCAATGGATATCACAAGAGGAAATAGAAAAGCAAATTATGTTTTAAACTTTAATACTTCTCTGAAGATTTTTAAGCAGTAATAAAAAGGCAGAAAAGCAGTGGAAAAAAACTCTATAAACTTAGAAAACAGTCCCCAAGACCACCTTCACTTCTGACACCAATTGCCAAGTCCAGGTATTCCAAAGACCATTCTCAGGTTTGAGAATTTTCTAGAAGGATTCACAAAGGTCACTGAAAGCTATTGTACTCATGTAATTGGTTATAGACTAAAATAACCCAAAGAAAGAGGTATATGGGGCAAAGTCTAGAAAAGTTCCACAGGTGGAACTTCTGCTTATCTTTTCCCACTGGGGTCATGGACAATGCTAATCTCCCATCAGTGCTGTATGACAATATATATGGACTGCTGCTGCTGCTAAGTCGCTTCAGTCGTGTCCGACTCTGTGCGACCCCATAGACGGCAGCCCACCAGGCTCCCCCATCCCTGGGATTCTCCAGGCAAGAAGACTGGAGTGGGTTGCCATTTGCTTCTCCAATGCATGAAAGTGAAAAGTGAAAGTGAAGTCGCTCAGTTGTGTCTGACTCCTAGCGACCCCATGGACTGAAGCCTACCAGGCTCCTCCCTCCATGGGATTCTCCAGGCAAGAGTACTGGAGTGGGTTGCCATTGCCTTCTCCGATATGGACTACTGCCAAGCAATCAAGTATACTAGAATCTTGTGTTCTACTGGGGCTTGGTCTCCTAAATCTGACTAGCCATTCATATGGTTGACCTAAGTCTTTAGCCATCACCCTAAAACACATTGTTAGACCATGTGACCTGGCCCAAAGACCCCAAGTAAACAAAATGTGAATGTGAATATATCCCCAAATCGTCTCTATCTGAAGAGTATTAATGAATGGGTCAATACAGTCCGTGTGTGCGTGCTCAGTTGTGTCTGACTCTTTGGGACCCCAGGCATTCTCATTAAGCATACCATTCCAAGGACTTAGCAATTACCTTCCAGGAGCCAAGATAAGTCCTCTCTTTGGATAAGGTTAATTTTTTGCAACACATTTAAATTTTCTAATATTATAAAATTTCTGTATTTTGATCATTGCAAAACAAGTCAAATTCCAGCTCTATTAATTTTATGTAACCTTATTCTCTTCTTCCTTCCCACTCCTCTAGTAGCCAATAGATGTGAAATTCAAAATGGAACACTGGTTTCTAAAGTTTAATACAAGAATTGAAAAACTCACGTATATATTTAAAACCCATGTTTCCCATATATAGTATGTCCCACTCACACTGTGCTAGAAGTTCAATACATCTACTCAGAGAAAATTAATTTGAACTCATTTGCTTAGATGAAGATTTTCTAGTCAGAACCACAATGCCTCAAAACAAAGTCGTTCAATTGTGCATGTTTACATGGTCAATTGTTCAACTACACTGACATTAATGCAATGAGATGAGCATTATTTCAGTTCAAAATAAGTACTTTTTAATATCTTTACAATGGGCCTTTTAAAAATTAAGCCCAGCTCCAAGTGTAAATATTTTAGAAAACCTAACTTTTCATCAGTCAATGCAGACAAGCTTTTAAAAGTAAAAATAAATAAATAAGCAGTAAGAAGATAAATGATCCAACTACAGGAGCAACAAAAGTAGTCAGACAGAGTATAATTGAGCCCATCTATAAAAACTTCTGGATGAAATACAGATAAGCACAGTTACAACAGAGAAAGTACACTGTGTCCAAGTATTTTTGTTTGAGATGATCTGTCAAGTCATAAATATAAGTCACAACCAA
This sequence comes from Bison bison bison, assembly GCF_000754665.1. NCBI lineage: Eukaryota > Metazoa > Chordata > Mammalia > Artiodactyla > Bovidae > Bison > Bison bison. The sequence goes on from NW_011494728.1 coordinate 583,772, forward strand.
GACTTGGGTAGAAAGTGTTAAATGATTTATTTTACAATTATAAACTCAATTCTAAGTTTGAAAACTAGAATGACTCATGAAACATACTGTTCTTTCTATAATGAGTATTATATTGATAAAATTATGATGTTGGGCAGCACTTTTTCTATATGATCAAAATCATTTCCCTTTCTACTTCTAAGCCTCAGACAAAGATCACATGAATCAATAATGACCACTGTATGCTACATTCTCAGTTTATTTTGTGGACAAGTTTAGAAGAAAAAGGAGAATCATTTGACTCCTTTGAATGTTAACTGTTCTGTTTTTTATTGCCTAAAATAGAATAGGTAGCCATGATAGCTTGTGCTGGGAGGAAAACATAAAGAATTCCTTTCTTTCATATAAATTAAAAGAGTAAAAGTGTTTATATTCCATATGAATGATTAAAATTCATCTTTACAAACTGTCAATTTTTTTGCTATCAAAATTGTTTTCAATTCTTTCTTTCCATTTTTGAAAGAAATATAACTGATGATTAAGACCAGCACTATCACAGTAATATTATTTGGCATGTGCTGTATGTCAGACCTCTGTTCTAAGTACATTACATGTATTATCTTTTCTAATTCTCATGACAATCCTGTGATAGTACATTATTGTCATTTTACAGATACTTAAATTGAACTTAAAGTTTAATTACACTTTTCCATGCTACTTAGCTAGTAAAAGGTGGCCCCAAGGGCTTCCTAGTTCGTGCTAGTGCTAAAGAACCCACGTGCCAATGCAGAAAACAGTGATTTGGGTTTGATCTCTGGGTCAGGAAGATCCCCTGGAGGAGGGCATAGCAACCCACTCCTATATTCTTATCTCAAGAATCCCATGAACAGAGAAACCTGATGGGCTACAGTCAATGGGGTCACAAAGAGTTGGACATGACTGAGCACACATACACACAAAGGCATATTAAGAGAAATCAAAGTTAGTGATTAATAATTCATTTACTTACTAAATATTTATCAAAACCATACTATGAAGCTGGTTTACTTCTAGAGTCTTGACATCTACCATTGAGAAAGATTCATACATGTGCACTGAAAGATGCATATGGATGTTGACTGCAGCATTACAGTACATGGAGTCTCTGTCACAGCCATTCAACTTTACCACTGCAGCATGAAAAATGCCATCAGTTCAGTTGCTCAGTCGTGTCCGACTCTTTGAGACCCCCTGAATCACAGCATGCCAGGCTTCCCTGTCCATCACCAACTCCCAGAGTTCACCCAGACTCACGCCCATTGAGTCAGTGATGCCATCCAGACATCTCATCCTCTGTCGTCCTCTTCTCCTCCTGCCCCCAAACCCTCCCAGCATCAGGGTCTTTTCCAATGAGTCAACTCTTCCCATCAGGTGGCCAAAGTACTGGAGTTTCAGCTTTAGCATTATTCCTTCCAAAGAAATACCAGGGCTGATCTCCTTCAGAATGGACTGGTTGGATCTCCTTGCAGTCCAAGGGACTCTCAAGAGTCTTCTCCAACACCACAGTTCAAAAATATCAATTCTTTGGTGCTCAGCCTTCTTCACAGTCCAACTCTCACATCCATACATGACCACAGGAAAAATCATAGCCTTGACTAGACAAACCTTTGTTGGCAAAGTAATGTCTCTGCTTTTGAATATGCTATCTAGGTTGGTCATAACTTTCCTTCCAAGGAGTAAGTGTCTTTTAATTTCATGGCTGCAGTCACCATCTGCAGTGATTTTTGAGCCCAAATAAATAAAGTCTGACACTGTTTCCACTG
>NW_011494728.1:585652-590930 GCF_000754665.1 Bison bison bison
CTTCCAAGGAGTAAGTGTCTTTTAATTTCATGGCTGCAGTCACCATCTGCAGTGATTTTTGAGCCCAAATAAATAAAGTCTGACACTGTTTCCACTGTTTCCCCATCTATTTCCCATGAAGTGATGGGACCGGATGCCATAATCTTCATTTTCTGAATGTTGAGCTTTAAGCCAACTTTTTCACTCTCCACTTTCACTTTTATCAAGAGGCTTTTGAGTTCCTCTTCACTTTCTGCCATAAGGGTGGTGTCATCTGCATATCTGAGGTTATTGATATTTCTCCCGGCAATCTTGATTCCAGCAGACAATACATAAATGAATAAGCATAGCATGTTACAAAATACCTCTACCTAAAAAAAAAAAAAGCTGCAGATTGGGCTGGGCCTGTTGGCCATGGTTGCTAACTCTGCTCTAAGTTGCAGAGCTGGGATTCAAATTTAGAGTCTAGTTCCAGAGTCCTGCTTTTAACACTCAACACTTTTTTTTTTTTAACACTCAACACTTTTATGAAGGATCATATTTATTATGTTCAAAGTATTTTTTCTCTTTCAGTTCTTCTCCTTTTAACTTTGGCTTTGTAAGACTTAAGTGTTTTCATTCACCAATAAACATTTCTCTTTTCTTTCTTAAAAATATATATAGTTAAGTAATCAAAGGCTATGGACACAACTAATATTTCTGGGGAAAAAAAAAGAAATCTAGAGTATGTCACAAGCTATTAAATTTTTAACTACTCAGGTGCAATAACTTGCATTATCACCTAGCCAGTATTTCTCAGTACCTTTAAATGGTGCCAAAGGAACTATTAGCTTTGTCTAAAAATGCTCATTTGCTAACCAGTTATGACAATTACCTGTCTCCTCCTCTTTCATAGACTTTTGATCTCTAAACCAAAAATGCTGTCAGCCAGAGTTACAGGCATCCTCATTTGAGGCAAGGACATCATATCCATGATTATACTGAGCAGCTTTTATGCCAGCAAACCAAGCCCATGACACAGAAAGTAAACAACACAGGAAGGTGCCCAACAGGCAGCAAAGTCAAGAGATGGTTGCCAAGTGATGGTTGCTTGATCAAAGGCAATGGGCCAGTCTCTCAGGATCAGGCTTCGTTTAAATGACTAAATTGTTGGGTTGGAAATACTCATTGGGACTCCAGCTAAAAATTCTGTGCCCTAGAGAGATCCCACAGACTGACACAGCTGCTGCTTTTGCTATAAACCTTTATGCCAGCAACATATGGGCTGAATTCACTTTTCTTTCCTTAGCTTTCTAACTAAGGCTACAAAACATAGAATTTTTTTACACTGTTTCATCAAAACATACTTGGACTAAATTGCTTCTTCTTTGTTTATTAAGTGTTATTTTAGGTAATCTCAAGTACTTCTTTTGTGATGCATTTAATAGAGTCCTCTCTCTCCCATATGTGGAGGAGAGATGAAACCAGCCTCTTCTAGGCCACCTTATTCACAAAGTTTTTCAGGCTGTACTCTGGGGTCTCCTCCAGGTACCTGGGCCCTTCTGACTGGCATTGGGACAAGAACTTTCCTTCACGGCTCTCCAGCTCTAGGACTTTCTAGGGGAGCAAGGGACATCACAGCTCACATGTTTCCCAAGTTTCACTGCTCTGACAATTCTATCTCCTGCTGTTTTTCTTTGATCTAAGACAAGACTGTATTTCTGGCCTATAAAACAGCATAACCTTGTACAGCACTTGGTGGTTTTCAAAGTGTTATCACCTATATTGTTTCATTTCTGCTTTAATTTCTGTTTTTAAATTTAAATGGTCTGTGAATTGGAGAGTGGTTGTTAGTCTCTTTGTCAAGATGAGGAAAGGAGTTCAAAAGGTAATAGACTTGCTTGAGGGTTCATAGCTAACAATGGAAGAGTCACTCTGTGGCCTGAAGGCTGAGGTTTGTACCACTAGACTTTGTCCACTTTCTCTTGCCCCTAATTGCTTTGTGGAGTTATAGTGTCTCCCTCTCAAGAATATAAATTATCATATATTCTATATCTCACTCTGGCACTTACTTCAGCAAATACATATAGTATATGATCAATAGGCTCCTAGAGAGTGTCTGAATTATCATTTAAGAAATGTCCCACAGTTGAAGAATTTATCTCTGGAACTAAATAAACATAAAATTTGGTTTCAAATGACCTATATGATTTTATTCAACAAAATCCATACTGTCCTCAAGGGGACAAAACTAGTTCTTATGAAAAGGAGCAAAAAGCTTCCGTAGTGCAAGTTTGTTGCTCAACCTTATGTGAAAAAAGAAAATCTGATTCTTTTTAATTTTTATCATTGGGGAGAATCTCATTTGAAATTTTCTCTTTTTAAAGATGATAATGAAAAAATGTTAGGAACACAGACTAACAGGAAGCAACAACACTGGTGAAAAAAAAAGCAGCAGGAAGTCATTTTCCTTTTTTTTATAATAGTAAGATCTTACCCTGATATCTCAAAATCAACTTTAGATTTCACTTGTTCATTAAGTGTGCATCAAGCATCTACCAGGTACATTGGTTCCAATTGTTATTTTGGCCAATACATCAACACACTGTATAAAATGAGGAATGATTCAAAGAAGAAAAATGCCTGTTCTCTACTCTTAAGGAATAAACATAATTTGAAATTATGAAAATTTGAAATTGGAGGAAGGAATAGAAGAGGAATTATTAACTATTATACACATGCAATATGACTGACATTTTATCAAATCAATTTATTTTATACACAAGAAAATTCATGAAGTACACAAAGGTAAAAAGTCAGCTTCAGGCCAACTCACCCAGTTGTAGGATGATCAGCTTAGCCTAGCTTTCCCAGGAATATGCCAGCTTTAAATCCGTAAATCCTATATCCTAGGAATACTCTCAGTGCCAGGTAAACTGAAACAACTGGTCAACTCACAACTAGTTACGAATCAGAATTGCATTCAAATTATACAAACTGATAAAATGGAAAACAATCTGCTCTGTTGAACATCTTATGCTGTCTCCTTGACCCAGTTTATTTGCCTTTTCCTTAATCAATTAAAAAAATGTAATAAGTTCAGTTCAGTTGCTCAGTCGTGTTTGACTCTTTGTGACCCCATGGACTGCAGCATATCAGGGTTCCATGTTCATCACCAACTCCTGGAGCCTGCTCAAACTCATGGCTATCAAGTTGATGATGCCATCCAACCATCTCATCCTCTGTCATCCCCTTCTCCTCCTGCCTTCAATCTTTCCCAGCATCAGGGTCTTTTCCAATGAATAAGTTTTTCGCATCAGGTAGCCAAAGTATTGGAGTTTCAGCTTCAGCATCAGTCCTTCCAGTGAATATTCAGGACTGATTTCCTTTAGGATGCATTGGTTGGATCTCCTTGCAGTTCAAGGGACTCTCAAGAGTCTTCAACACTACAGTTCAAAAGCATCAACTCTTTGGTGCTTAGCTTTCTTAATGTAATAATGAAATAGAATTTAGTCAACAAATAGGTCACAAAATAGCCTCCCAAAGAATCACTTCTTGGTGATCACTTTTGTTGGTATGCTGAATTTGAGACTGAGAGCAAACCTTGTTGTGCCTTACAGGTAAAATAATGCTTGTTTTACAGGTAACATAATACTTGTTATGTCTTACAGGTAATGTGAACACATCCTATAAAATCTCTCGTGTGTGTACCAAGGGTAGGCTCATCTCAGTTGGTGGGAGAAAGCAGCAGTAGGAAAGAATCCTGTTCATCTACAGTATTAAACAATGGAAGTCACCTAGAAGCCCCATATTCTAGTATCACAACACAGTTCCCTTTGTCTTAGAGCAATCATAATTGTGTAGTGGCCTCACTGAAACCATGATAAATATAGTTATTCCCTATTAATCAGTATGAACATCTGCAACAATTACTCATGCAAAGAATAATGATTTAGCAGCTGTGCATGCTAGAATAAGAATTGTGTAAGATTTAGGAAGACAGGGATAATACACATATCATTCTGACAAAAGCTCCAGGGTCTATGATTTATGATTTTTACCCTTTAGTAATAAATACAAATTAATGCTTGTGAAGACATAAAACAAAATTATATTACCTTGAGGAATGTCCATGTCTGTTAATATTTGTTGATGTGCATTTGGTTAATTAATTTAACAAGCAGAAAAAAAAATTGTTGTTGTTTTTCTAAGTTTCTCTGAAAGTTTTTCACTGGATCTTAAACTCTCACTTATTCAATTGATATTTCTAAAGTAACATGTGACTTCTCTGCACTACTTCCTGTTTAGGATTATGTCATGTGGTTGAGAGAACAGACTCAAGAGCACTGCACTTGAATTCCTCTTAGCCTCATGGAAAGTTAGCTATGTGATTCTCTTGTCTCCCTATAATTCCCCAAACTATTCCAAACTAATTTTTTCCCCAATCACTGTCTCCGCAAAATCTCCTTATATCTTTATCTAATGGACAATTTTCTTCTCTCATTTCTTACATAGAAGCATTTGGCAAAACTTGGCTTCCATGACTCTATACCAGTTTCTTCATAAATCTCAAACATACATGTTAGGTACAACCAGTGTTCTGCTAAAGAAATCTCAAAATGGGGGTGGTTCCTTGAAGTTGTGGTGGCTCAGAGGTTAAAGTGTCTGCCTGCAATGTGGGAGACCCAGGTTCGATTCCTGGGTGGGGAAGATCCCCTGGAGAGGGAAATGGCAACCCACTCCAGTACTCTTGCCTGGAGAATCCCATGGAGGGAGGAGCCTGGTAGGCTACAGTCCATGGAGCCACAAAGAATTGGACATGACTGAGCGACTTCACAGCATCATTTATTCCTGTTTCTCCAAGGCCCATCTAAACATTGATAGAAGTCTCTTATCTACTGCCAGATTGCTTTCTCTTATCAATCTGCCAGAGCAGATTGCTTTCTGCTCTCCACATGTATATTCCATATCAACTTCAAATTCAGTGAATCCAGAAGTAAAACTTCTGAGAACCGCACCCCTAAGGTAATCACAATTTCTAACATTCAAGTCTTTGTTTGCTACCAACTATATTTCAAGCATTACTCCTTCTAATACCTCAACTCCAAAAAGCCTTTGACTCTAATGAGACCTTGAATATTTCCCATTGTTCTCTTTAAAACATACTCATTTTTCCCTTCACACAGGTGCTTAAGTTCAATGGTCCATCATTACACTCATGCCACTGTATACACCATCCATTACATTTCCCCTGCTGCTGCTGCTAAGTCGCTTCAGTCATGTCTGACTCTGTGTGACCCCATAGACGGCAGCCCACTAG
>NW_011494728.1:591030-591405 GCF_000754665.1 Bison bison bison
CAGAGGTTAAAGTGTCTGCCTGCAATGTGGGAGACCCAGGTTCGATTCCTGGGTGGGGAAGATCCCCTGGAGAAGGAAATGGCAACCCACTCCAGTACTCTTGCCTGGAGAATCCCATGGAGGGAGGAGCCTGGTAGGCTACAGTCCATGGAGCCACAAAGAATTGGACATGACTGAGCGACTTCACAGCATCATTTATTCCTGTTTCTCCAAGGCCCATCTAAACACTGATAGAAGTCTCTTATCTACTGCCAGATTGCTTTCTTCTGCTCTCCACATGTATATTCCATATCAACTTCAAATTCAGTGAATCCAGAAGTAAAACTTCTGAGAACTGCACCCCTAAGGTAATCACAATTTCTAACATTCAAGTCT
>NW_011494728.1:591505-595532 GCF_000754665.1 Bison bison bison
CATTGGAAAAGACTCTGATGCTGGGAGGGATTGGGGGCAGGAGGAAAAGGGGACGACAGAGGATGTGATGGCTGGATGACATCACTGACTTGATGGACGTGAGTCTGAGTGAACTCCGGGAGTTGGCGATGGACAGGGAGGCCTGGTGTGCTGTGATTCATGGGGTTGCAAAGAGTCAGACATGACTGAGCGACTGGACTGAACTGAACTGAAACCATGAACATAGGTATCATTTTATATTTACATCCAATAACTTTATAGGCTCATAAATATATCTATTGCATTCACTTTCCTAGGAAAATATTTTTACAACTTTTACCCTCTAACCAAAACCCTATAAAAATCCTAAAGACTATCACTAGGCTTATGAGTCTTGCTTCCTGCTTGTACTCTAATGCTTTTTTCAAGGCATTCAAGAAGATACACTAGCACATATGTATGGAATTTAGAAAGATGGTAACGATGACCCTATGTGCGAGACAGCAGAAGAGACAAAGATGTATAGAACAGACTTCTGGACTCTGTGGGAGAAGGCAAGGGTGGGATGATTTGAGAGAATAGCATTGAAACATGTATATTATCAGATGTGAAACAGATCACCAGTCCAGATTCGATGCATGAGACAGGGTGCTCAGGGCTGGTGCACTGCGATGATCCTGAGGGATGGGATGGGGAGCGAGTTGGGAGGGGGGTTCAGGATGGGGAACACATCTACACCCATGGCTGATTCATGTCAATGTATGGCAAAAACCACTACAATATTGTAAAGTAGTTAGCCTCCAATTAAAATAAATAAATTTTTTAAAAATGCCAAAAGCAACTTTGTTAAAAAAAAAAAAAAAAGAAGATAATTTCCAGAAGTTCCCAAAATCCACTATCCTCTCGGCAACTGAAGCCATAAATTCAGCCTTCTTTATGCTAGTCATGCCATGTTTAACTTTATTTCTAAAGCTGAACGCTCCAATTTTATATAGGACCCATCCCCTACTAAGCACTAAAGGACAGTAACTATCTTCTAACTTTATGTCATATTTTTCTTGCCTATTAGTATACATAATTTTATTCTGTTTGTCCCTATATCTGCCTCCAGGCATACAATAATTTTCTTTGATCTCCTTTAAGTAGCAGAAAAAGAAAAAGAAAAAAAAAACTTCCCCAAGGATTCGCAAGTATTAACTTTCTGCATTTCCTTTTAATTTTTTTTCATTTTCCCAAATCAGGCTTCCATGATTGGTTAAATCTAATTGCTAAGCATTACATTATTTAACAATATATAGCATGCGACAGTGGTGCTAAATCTTTCTGTCTTGAATACTCTCTTAACTTTAGTGACAGCTAGGTCTCTTGCAAACTAAAAAACATTTATGTTTCAATTACTAAGATACACTTTCCTAAGGAGGATGCAGCCCTGACCAAGAATTTATGGCTTGGCATGTAGGACATACATCAGGTTTTAGCCTCGAGTTGCAACTTTCCCTTTAGGTGGCCATCCTTTTACTAGACTCAACTTGCTCAACTGCACCAGGCAGCCCTGAGAATAAAATTCTCTTTAGTTCTCTTTCCACCTTATTGCCAGTGCCATCTCGCTTTCCTAATCCCTAAATGTCAGAATAATCCCAAGACTCAAGTTTTAGATGTTTTCCCTATTTATACTAATTCCCTAGGTGACTTCAGTCTCATAATTCAAATACCATCTACATATTGACAACTACAAAATGTATGTCTCCAGGTAAGTACTCTAAAACTTAAAATTGCATACGCAACTGCTTACTCAACATCTTAATTTGGAGAACAAATACCACATCACAAATATATTATGTCCAAGCCAATTCCCAAGTTGTCCTCCCCAAAACTGCTCCTTTCCTATCTCATCTCAGTAATTGGCAACTTGTCTTCCATTTTCTTAGGCCAAACCTTGCCTCCTATATTTCTCTCACAATGTACATCTAATCTATTAATAAAAACTGTTAATTTTACCTTCAGTTAACTTCTGAATTTAACCACTTCTCACCTAACACACTAACCCAAGTCATCATTTTGTGGTTTGAGACTATTACAAAAAAATATTCTCTTTTTCTCCCTTCTGCCTTCAGCTTATACAATCTGTCATCAAGAAAAAAACCAGAATTTCTGGTTATAATATAATTCGTATTACTTCACAGCACTTCTCAAAATATTTCATGGTTTACTCTTTCACTTAGAGTAAAATCCAAAGACTTTGCCGTGGTTTACAAGGCCATGCCTAGTTCACCAACTGTTCATGGTGCTCTAGTGCTCCTGGCTCCCTTTTTATTTCTCAGACATGACAAACACACTTGCACCTCAGAATTTTTGCACTGGCTATTCTCTCTGTCTTGAACAGACTCATACACGTGCCCAAATGGCTCCTTTTATCACTTACTTCAAATAAACCTCTGTTCAAATAGCACCTCAGCAGTCTTACCAGTTACTAATATTTAGCCTGCTCCCTACATCCACTCCATGTTTTTTTTTTTTTTTAACTCATATTTGTATTTCCCCCTATATAAAACAGTGCCTGATATAATGGAGGCATTCAAGAAATTCAAGAAACTTTTGTTAGAAGAATGAAAGTGTAGTTGAGGGGTGGTGATGACTCTATAGCCTTAATGACATCTCATCTTTCACAGGGCTTTTGTTCAAGAGCATAACAACGGTAGTAATATAAATAGATTATTGACAGAGTAATGAAGATTTTCCAGAAGAATAAATTGCAGTATTTTGTCTACTGCTTTTTAGGGACTCTCTGGATCAACAAACATTAGCTGGAAATACATCCTACATAGAACAACTCATGTATTTCCTTCCATAGCTAGATATTTCTCCACTGTCAAGTTCCAACACCACACACATTTTTCCACAACTGGCTTTGAAAATTAAATCCATGTTGACTACTGACGAGTTAAATGACAAATGTGAGGTCCCTTTCCCACTGGATATAAAATATAAGGCCTTTGACTTACTCTGATTAAGCGTTTTCAAAGAATGCATACAGAATAAGGGTTATTTTTTGCTAAATAGTATTATAATTCAGCTGTGGCCAGAAATTATTAAATGATAATGTTTATAACAAATCATATACAACTGAAGGGATGTACTTTTTTTCCCCTCCTTTGTAAGATGCTACATTGTGCTAATAAACATATACACCTCTTATGTTTCAGGAAAATTCAGAGAGAGGAGAAAAGGAGAGAGAATAATACTTATCATATGACCCCTGAAATGTATTGCTTTATAATGACTAGAAAATTATTTTCCTTCAAATACCACAGGCAACTGCTGTTTCAAAAAGCTTTATTCAACAATAAAGTGCAACTTTCAGGGCATTCAACCCTTCTTAGAGCCTATGCATGATTATATACTTCGCTAGCATAATTTCCTTTGAGATTTAGATAATTTATTTCAGAACTTGAGATTCTGCTTTATACTCCTAATTCTTCAGAAACAAAGAGAACATCATGAATTTAATTTGTAGACAGTGAATAACAGTGTAATATAGATAGTGTAAGATAAATATGATTGAATAAGACCATTCAAGAGTCATTTTTTGTGAAATCAAAATTCAGCTCGTAAATTTCTATTGATAAATGTTTGTCTTCCAAAAAATATTCTAAAAACCATATGCATGGCTAGTCATGTTTTTTCTTAGAAGTCTTCAAAGTCCAGTTGCAACTATCATTTTAATCACAACAGTTTTGCATATACATGCCTGCTTTTTCAAACTTAAATAGCAAAACTAATTTATAAAGTAAGTGAAAATAAGTGATTCAATATATTGATAAATGAATATAATACTGAGAAGTGAAAAGCTTCATATGAAACTTTTAACTTGGATGGTGACTGCAGCCATGAAATTAAAAGACGCTTACTCCTTGGAAGGAAAGTTATGACCAACCTAGATAGCATATTCAAAAGCAGAGACATTACTTTGCCAACAAAGGTCTGTCTAGTCAAGGCTATGGTTTTCCCAGTGGTCATGTGTGGATGTGAGAGTTGGGCTATAAAGAAG
>NW_011494728.1:595830-597576 GCF_000754665.1 Bison bison bison
TCTGAATGAACTCTGGGAGTTGGTGATGGACAGGGAGGCCTGGCATGCTGCGATTCATGGGGTTGCAAAAAGTCGGACACGACTGAGTGACTGATCTGATCTGATAGTCATTTAATCACCAATTATTAGTATAAAAGCACAGTGCCAACCACAGTGAAAAAACTAAAGTAGTAAGGGAAAAAGCATATAAAATTTGGCACATGATGGAATGTATATAATAGCTTATAAAATTATTCCAGTGTTCGCTTTCACTGATGTTTTAGTTTTTATTTTAAATTGTGATAAAATACACAAAACACAAATTTACCTTCCTAACAATTTTTCAGTGTACAGCCCAATAATCCCCACTATCTCCTAGAGTGTGCCCAAGGCGAGGAACAGGGAAGTCTGGTGTGCTGCAGTCCATGGGGTTGCAAAGAGTTGGACATGACTTGGCAACTGAACAACAACAATCAGTAGTTCTAAGTACATTCATGTTGTTGAGCAAACAACGTCCAGAATTCTTGTCATCTTACAGAACTGAAACTCTGTACTCATTAAAGAACTCATTCTCTCCTCCTCTTAGACCTTGGCAACCACTGTTCTGCTTCCTGTCTCTATGAGTTTGACTATTCTAGATACCTCATAAAGTATAATCATACAGCATGAGTTCCTTGTGACTGGCTTACTTCACTTTGCATAATGTTCTCATAAGTTCATCCATGTTATAATGTGTATCTGAACTTGCTTTTTAAGGCTGAATAATATTCCATTGTATGTGTATATCACATTTTGCTTATCCATTCATCTGTCAAAGGACTTGTGTGTTACTCCCATCTTTTGGCTATTGTGAATAATGCTTCCATGAATGTGGGTGTACAAATTCAAGACCTTGATTTCAATTAATTTATATATATATAGATATATATATATATACACACACCTAGAAGTGGCACTGTTGTCTCATATAATTCAATTTTTAATCTTTTCAAGAACTGCCATACTGTTTCCTATAGTGGTTGCCCCATTTTAAATTCCCACCTACAGGTCACAAGGGCTCCAATTTCTTCACAATCTTGCCAATAATTGTTATTATTATTTTATTTTTATTTTATAAATTAATTTCTAATTGGAGTATAGTTGATTGAAAATGTTGTGTTAGTTATTGCTGTACAGCAAAGTGAGTTAATTATATATATGTACACATTCACTCTTTTTTTAGTTCTATTCCCATTCTGGTCATTACTGGGTATTGAACAGAATTTCCTGTGATATTCAGTAGGTTCTTATTAGTAATCTATTCTATGTAGAGTAGTGTGTTATTATTTTAAATAGTAGACATACTAATAGGTTTGAGGTGGTCTCTCTTTATAGGTTTTTTTTTCTACTCCTTTTTTTTTTTTAATTAACAGGCCATTTTAGGGCAAGTTAGTTGAAATTATCTGGTTGAGGAAAAGTCAGATGGAAAAAATGCAGCAGTAGAATGGCATTTTTAGGGAAATACAGTTAGAAAAAAATGAAAACAACATTAAAAAACACCATAATAATTACTAGGGTGCTCTAATATAACAATATAATATTCAAATGAGAGATATAAATTTACTCTAAAAAGTTAAGCATCTCAAGAAGAATTGAACTATAGACCTTAAGACCATCTAAAGGAGACATAACAGCTCCCTGGACCATTGGAGACAACTGAAATGTGAAAGATATTTAAATACAGCTAAAGCAAAGAGGTTTTTTTTTTTTTTTTTCCCATCATAAAAA
>NW_011494728.1:597676-603302 GCF_000754665.1 Bison bison bison
TTTTTTTTTTTTTTTTTTTTTCCCATCATAAAAAGGAGGTTCAGGTTCTTGGCATACAAACATAAGTCACTTTTCCTTCACTCAAGAGGCCTACTCTCAGGTCAAGTTTTTATATAAATGTATTAATATCTTCTATGTGGGCAATAATGGTAGCTAGTATTTTAAAGCTTGTCATTTCTGCCACTGAAATTAAAATGTATTTTACATACACTTTATGTTGTATATACATTCATCCACAAGATGCATTTATATTAATAAACCACCTGTATTTTTTAGGTTTCTTATAGAATCTTTTACTTCATATAGTGTCTATGAGTATGACTTCTCAGAAATTATTTGAAAATCAAGATGTGATGGCTGTTCCAGACATGACACCATTCTACATTAAACAAGTGCATATGTGTCTTAAACATACCATAAAGCAAGTGTTACAAGAACATAAAAATAATCCCTTAAAAATAACTCAAAGTCAACCACTAGTGAAATTTATCAGATTGCTATTATTTTCCCTTCTTCATCAGCTCACACTAGTTTCCAGACTGTAGCTATATCATTCAGCTCTGTGCACATTATTCTCCATAACCACTCCAGGACACTCTCTCTCTCATGACCTGACTCTAGAATCATACAGTTTTAAACCTATATGCCTCTCCTTACAGTAGGTATATTATATGGCTGGATGGCAGGTACAGTATTAATGTTAGAATCCCTCCAATGGCATCTGTCAAAAGCAGCACTTTTAGTAGATGAGATCATTTCTCAGCCCTATTTCACAGCATAAAATAAGCACTGCCCTCTACCAAGAAATCTCAAAAAGCCCAAGATGGCTTTAAAAATTCATGTTGTAAGATCTTCTGAAGTCTATTCCAGTAAAAACAATAAAAGAAGCCATGACATTCTCTTAAAGAAAAACCTTAAATAAAATATTTGCATGTTTCAGAATTAGGTAAGCCTTTGAAGGAAATGGAAATACTACTGAAATAAGTCAGAAGAAATTAATTATAGCTTGCAATAAGCTTTGTCCCATATCTTATTATTTTAATGTTTTCATATAGTTCATACTGTTTTCAATTTTAGTTCATGTCATAACCAGGGATACTGTCTTCTAAGGTCAAAGCCAAAGTGTTAGTTGCTCTGTCATGTCTGACTCTGCCACCCCATGGACTGCAGCCCACCAGACTCCTCTGTCTATGGGATTTCCCAGGCAAGAATACTGGAGTGGGTTGCCATTCCCTTCTCCAGGGTATCTTCCCAACCCAGGGATTTAACCCAGGTATCCCAAATTGCAGGTGGATTCTTTACTGCCTGAGCCACCAAAGGTGATTAAAATGGCTCTCCTTTAGTATCTCACTCCACGTTAGATATACCTTTCTAAATGAAATCCCCTTGGCTAAGGTAGGGTCCTGTATGGATGTGAGAGTTGGACTGTGAAGAAGGCTGAGTGCCGAAGAATTGATGCTTTTGAACTGTGGTGTTGGAGAAGACTCTTGAGAGTCCCTTGGACTGCAAGGAGATCCAACCAGTCCATTCTGAAGGAGATCAGCCCTGGGATTTCTTTGGAAGGAATGATGCTAAAGCTGAAACTCCAGTACTTTGGCCACCTCATGCAAAGAGTTGACTCATTGGAAAAACTCTGATGCTGGGAGGGATTGGGGGCGGGAGGAGAAGGGGACGACAGAGGATGAGATGGCTGGATAGCATCACTGACTCGATGGACGTGAGTCTGAGTGAACTCCGAGAGTTGGTGATGGACAGGGAGGCCTGGCGTGCTGCGATTGATGGGGTTGCAAAGAGTCAGAAACGACTGAGTGACTGAACTGAACTGAACTGAAGGTAGGGCCCTATGCACTATTTGGCTTACTATACTTTATCAGTTCTGGCCACCAAAATCTTTACTTTCAGTATCTTATCTCAGTATCTATATATAAATATGTCTGGATATTTTCTCTAAGTCAAGGAATAATAGGTTAAATTAATAATGACTGAAAGTGAGTGAAGTCACTCAGTCATGTCCGACTCTTTGCGACTGCATGGACTCTAGCCTACCAGCCTCTTCCATCGATGGGATTTTCCAGGGAAGAATACTAGAGTGGGTTGCCATTTCTTTCTCCAAAAAATGACTGAACTGTCCCTATATTATAAATGTTAATTACGTTATACCGCTCAGATAGTTTAACCATATTATGTTCATAAAGACTGAATGTAAATATTAATTAATTTCCAATTTACTCTTCACTAAAATGGAAGAAAATCTAGTGTAACTTTTAACATATTTTCTAGACTATTCTATTCAATAAATATTTATTGAATATCTCCCTTGCACCAGCCTCTATACTAAGTACTGTGGGTAGACAACACATTTTCCTGGAGCCCAGAGTGATTCCTCTCATCCTTGTCTTACCCTGGTAATGCTGACCTTGTCATATTAAATTCTTCCTATCCTATGTTGCTCTCTTATTTCTCAGAACATAGTACTATCTGTAGAACTCAAACTCCACATCTGAATTTGCTCAAGTTAATATGAAGTACACAGTCTTCAGGCTTTCCAGGTGGTGCTGGTGGTAAAGAATCTGCCGGCCAGTGCAGGAGACATGAGAGATGTGAGTTTGATCCCTGGGTTCGGGAGAGACCCTGGAGTAAGAAATGGCAACTCATTCCAGCATGTTTGTCTGGAAAATTCCATGAACAGAGGAGCCTGGAGGGCTATTGTCAGTCCATGGGGTCGCAAAGAATCAGATACAACTGAGCACTCACATACAAACAGACACAATCTTTATCAACTCCTGAGGTGGTCAGCTCCAATATCACCTCTAACTTGCTGCCTTCCAAAGGGCTTATCTCAATGTTAACCTTTGTGGCAATTCTGCTTTTAAACCAAAGCACACTGCTCTGAAAATCAATCCTCTGCTCTTTTGTGTCATTTTACATAATAAAACTGGGAAGAAAAGCATCTTGCTGGCGCCTTCATTAAAGGAACAATTTCCCACTTGGGATATGAGCTGGGAACATGTTCTTCCATTGAACAGAACCTAGATTTCTATGAAGTCCTGTGTGATACCATTAAGCATGCCTTGGTGAAAGGGCTCAGCAGGGTTTCTATTTAACCACAGAGCTTCATCTTTATACATGCTATTAATATAATAGCATATCTTGATAACAAGAATCAGCAATTGCAGCCATAATATTTTTATTGTAATTTTCCCTGAAATATATTATCTTGTCAAAACTCTAAAAATATCAATTAAAATGGCTATAAAAACTTTCTGAGCAGAGGACCAGTAAATAGATGCACAGTGCAGGTAGGTTAAAAAAAAAAAAAAAACATTTACACAAACTGCAAAGAGGAGGTGAAGGGACAAATCATGAGAGAATGAGGCTAAACAGATGTATTTTTTTCCCCCTCAGTGATAGGCAATAGCACAGTTCAGTTTCATTGTAGGTTAATGTAATGGTTTTTGTGAATGTTTTATTTTAAGTGGAATATCAATCTGTACATTAAGCCTGCTGTTGGGCTTCCCTGGTGGCTCAGATGGTAAAGAATCTGCCTCTAATGTAGGAGACTGGTGTTCAATCCCTGGGTCAGAATGAAACCTTGGAGAAGAGAATGGCTACTTACTCAGTATTTCTGCCTATTAGAACTAAAAGAGAGGGAAAGACTCAAAGGGTAGCAAAGTAGAAATAATAGAGGTATCTCTAATTTTAGTCTGCATGGAGATAACAGTTTCTAGTAACAAAAAAGGAAAAACTACAAGAATATTTTTACTCAGAAAGAAAAAAGCAAATTACTCTGTGAATCAATACAGAGTTAGAATTATAAGCACTGAAATTAATGGGATAAATGACAGCGTGATAAAAAGCATAGCACAAAATCTAATTCTTTCCCTTGCATGTGTGTGTGTGTATGATCAGACATGTCCAACTCTGTATGACCCCAGGTACTAAACCAGATTTTTAAACTATATAATAGAAAAACTTTAAATTTAAGTTTCCAAGACCTGTTATTTCCTATTAGAGATATTAAAAGTTTTAATAGGCACTGTTGATGTTAATTTTTTTCTCCTTTTATCATCCTGAATGGTATTACCTATAAACTGAAGTAATGAATTCTCAATTAATGAAATATTAGACATTACTCTTAAGACTATTAAATCTTAGCTCTGTACAGATACTCAGTCATGTCTGACTCTGCAACCCTGTGGATTACAGCCCTGCCCATCATCAACTCCCAGAGCTTACTCAAGCTCAAGTCCATTGAATCAGTGATGCTATCCAACCATCTCATGTTCTGTTATCCCCTTCTCCTCCTATCTTCAATCATTCAAAGCATCAGGGTTTTTTAAAATGAGACAGTTCTTCACATCAGGTGGCCAAAGTACTGGAGTTTCAGCTTCGGCATCAGTCCTTCCAAAGAATATTCAGGACTGATCTCCTTTAGGATGGACTGGTTGGATCTTGCAGTCCAAGGGACTCTCAAAAGTCTTCTCCAACACCACAGTTCAAAAGCATCAATTCTTCATTGCTCAGCTTTATTTATACTCCAACTCTCACATCATACATGACTACTGGAAAAACCATAGCTTTGACTAGATGGACCTTTGTTGGCAAAGTAATATCTCTGCTTTTTAATATGCTGTCTAGGTTGGTGAAAACTTTTCTTCTAAGAAGCAAGCATCTTTTAATTTCATGGCTGCAGTCACCATCTGCAGTGATTTTGGTGCCCCCCAAAATAAAGTCTCTCACTGTTTCCACTGTTTTCTCATCTATTTGCATGAAGTGATGGGATCAGATGTCATGATCTTAGTTTTCTGAATGTTGAGCTTCAAGCCAACTTTTTTACCCTCCTCTTTCAGTTTCATAAAAGACTCTTTAGTTCTTCTTCGCTTTCTGCCATAAGGGTGGTGTCATCTGCATATCTGAGGTTATTGATATTTCTCCCAGCAATCTTGATTCCAGCTTGTGCTTCATCCAGCCCAGCGTTTCTCATGATGTACTCTGCATATAAGTTAAATAAGGAGGATGACAATATACAGTCTTGACATACTTATTTCCCTATTTGGAACCAGTCTGTTGTTCCATGTCCCGTTCTAACTGTTGCCTCCTGACCGGCATACAGATTTCTCAAGAGGCAGGTCAGGTGGTCTGGTATTCCCATCTCTTTCAGAATTTTCCAGAGTTTGTTGTGATCCACACAAAGGCTTTGGCATGGTAAATAAATCAGAAGTAGATGTTTTACTGGAACGCTCTTGCTTTTCCGATGATTCAACAAGATGTTGGCAATTTGACCTCTGGTTCCTTTGCCTTTTCTAAATCCAGCTTGAACATTTGGAATTTCTCAGCTCACGTACTGTTGAAGCCTGGCTTGGAGAATTTTGAGCATTTCTTTGATAGCTTGGGAGATGAGTGAAATTGTACAGCATTTTGAGCATTCTTTGGCATTGCTTTACTTTGGGACTGGAATGAAAACTGACCTTTTCCAGTCCTGTGGCCACTGCTGAGTTTTCTAAATTTGCTGGCATACTGAGTGCAGCACTTTCACAGCATCATCTTTTAGGATTTGAAATAGTTCAGCTGGGATTCCATCACCTCCACTAGCTTTGTTCGTAGTGATGCTTCCTAAGGCCCACTT
>NW_011494728.1:603402-608686 GCF_000754665.1 Bison bison bison
ATCTCTAATTTTCTTGAAGAGATCTCTAGTCTTTCCCATTCTATTGTTTTCCTCTATTTCTTTGCATTGATCACTCAGGAAGGCTTTCTTACCCCTCCTTGCTATTCTTTGGAACTATAATGGGTATAGCTTTCCTTTTCTCCTTTGCCTTTCCTTCTCTTCTTTTCACAGCTATTTGTAAGAGAAAAGATGGAGCCAAAGCAAAAACAACACCCAGGTGTGGATGTGACTGGTGATAGAAGCAAGGTCTGATGCTGTAAAAAGCAATATTACATAGGAACCTGGAATGTTAGGTCCATGAATCAAGGCAAATTGGAAGTGGTCAAACAGGAGATGGCAAGAGTGAACATTGACATTTTTGGAATCAGTGAGCTTAAATGGACTGGAATAGGTGAATTTAACTCAGATGACCTTTATATCTGCTACTCTGGGAAAGAATCCCTTAGAAGAAATGAAGTAGCCATCACAGTCAACAAGAGTCTGAAATTCAGTACTTGGATGCAATCTCAAAAACAACAGAATGATCTCTGTTCGTTTCCAAAGCAAACCATTCAATACCATGGTAATCCAAGTCTATACCCCTACTAGTAATGCTGAAGAAGCTGAACAGTTCTATGAAGACCTTCTAGACCGAACACCCAAAAAAGATATCCTTTTCATCATAGAGGACTGGAATGCAAAAGTAGGAAGTCAAGAAATACCTGGAGTAACAGTCAAATTTGGCCTTGGAGTGCTGACTGAAGCAGGGCAAAGGCTAACAGATTTTTGCCAAGAGAATGCACTGGTCATAGCAAACACCCTCTTCCAACAAGACAAGATAAGACTCTACACATGGATATCACCAGATGGTCAATACCATAATCAGATTGATTATATTCTATGCAGCCAAAATCTTAACTAAAGTTTTATATTTCATGTTTCTTTGTAAAGTTCATTGACATTGGTCTTGGTGGTAATTAATATATATACCCCAAGCATAGGCAATAAAAGCAGAATCAACAGTAGGAACCCCATCACACTAACAAGATTCTGTACAGCAGAAGAAACAGTGAACAAAAGGAAAGGGCAGCCTATAGAATGTGAGAAAATATTTGCAAATGACATACAGGCTTCCTCTGTTACCCAAAAGTAGAGTGTTCCTATCTGTTACTCAAAAGTAGAGTGTTCCTATTCAATGTTTCATAAGCTGACATGGTATAAAATGAAGAAGCAATTACCTTTTTTCATAAAAATGATAATCTTCTTTGGATTTCTTTTGGTTAGAGAAAACAGGTACTATGTACATCTTTGCAAAAGAGAAGTGGTTAAAACAAACTTTTGAAAAGCGAAGGACCTGTGTCTAGTCAGGGTTAATATCCAAAAATCTTTTTAAAAAATCAAATAACCCAATTAAAATTGAGTAAACTATGTGAATATTTTCCCAAAGAATAAATTCAAATGTTGAAAAGATATATGAAAAGGTGGATCAATATTACTAATCATCAAGGGAATTCAAATCAAAACCACAGTAGGATATCATCTTACATCCGTTAGCAAGGTTACTATCAGAAAGACAAAATATAACAAATGTTGGTGGAGGTGTGGAAAAAAGAGAACATTTATATGCTAGTGGTCAGAGAATAAATTGGTTATAGCCATTCTAAAGACTTTGGAGGTGCCTCAAGAAATAGGGGCCCACTCCAGTGTTCTAGGGATGGGGAAGCCTGGTGGGCTGCTCGCACACAGTCAGACACGACTGAAGCGACTTAGCAGCAGCAGCAGCAGCAAGAAATAGGGACTACCATATAACTCACTTCTGAATACACAGCCAAAGGAAATAAAGTCAGGATTTTGAAGATATTCCTGTACTACCCACATTCACTGTAGCACTATTTATAATAGGCAAGATTGGATAGATGAATGGATTAAAAAAAAATGTAACACAGAAACACATATACAACATAGAGGAATTATTATTCAGCTATAAAAAGGAAATTTTGTCATCTGCAATAACATGAATGAGACTAGAATACCTTATTTTAAGCAAAATAAACCAGACACAGAAAGACAAATACTGTATGATCTCAATTTTACATGAAGTTTTAAAATTTAAACTCATAAAATCAGAGTTGAACTGTGGTTGCCAAGGTCTAGGGAGGTATGGAAAATGGGAAGATGTTAGTCAAAGGGTACAAACTTTCAGTTATAAGTTGAATAACTTCTGGTGATCTAATGTACAGCATGGTAACTATATTATTATATTATCTACTTGAAATTTGCTAAGAGAGTAGACTTTAAGTGTTCTCACCATAAAAAATAAGGTAACTATTTGAAGTGATGGTTTTGTTAAATAATTTGATTGTGGTAATTGTTTCACAACGTATTCAAAGATTAGATTGTCACTTTGTACATCCTAAACATATACAATGTTATTGTCAATTTATACTTCGATAAAGCTAGAAAAAAAAATGGAGTCACTTTTAAAAAGCCAAAAGTACAACAAATCCTGCAATCATTCAGCAAGCATTTATGAGGTATACATATATAACTTATCAATAATGGGCAATGTATCAGAAAACATGGAGCCTGTATTCCAGTGAAGCAATTGATCAAAATAACAATATAAATACATTTTACAAGAAATTTTTAAAAGTAACCAATTTGACAAAATATATCAAAACAAGAAAAGCATGGGGGGTGCTAATTATCAGAGGATTATTATGGAATTGTTGCCTTTTTAGAGATTAAAAAAGGATTTGTATATGAGGTAGGTGAGTGGCCAGAGACGTGACCAGGAGCAGGTGCTCTTGGTGAGGTAACTTTTCCATTATTGAAAATGGCATGCATCTACAAAAAAAGAAACCAGAGATTGCTGAGTCTCAGTGGTCTCCAGAAGAGATGTGGTTAGGGAGAAAATTGGGGCCATATTGGAGTCTCTTATACCTTGGTAAGAAATATGAGTGCTATTTTAAGTACACAGGCAGTTACTGATTTTAAGGAAAGAGGTCCAGTTTACGTTTAGGCTGATTACTTTTGCTGCATGCTTCATGGGGGCACAGACAGGAGAGGGCAAGGACATCCTTATCCTATTAAAGTGTGGTTAAAAAAGGAATATCTGAGAAAGGAGAAGAGACTGATAAAATAGGAAGAAAACCCAGTATATTTTTATAAAAGCTGAGAGCTTCTATATGGAAGTTGTGGTCAGCTGCATAGACTGCTGTATTTCTAATTTAACAGAGTCTGATTTTTAACCCCCAAAGTTACTTACTTCACAATATAGCAGGCTCTTGAGAATCATAAGAGGATACTGAGTGGTCTAGTAGGATTTACTTAGAATTTAGAAAAAGTTATATTTCTAAAATTTTTCCTATTAAAGATAGACTTAAGTCTTTTATGCCCCATGTAACATGTGAAATGTCTGTGTCAGTCAAATGGGGAAGGTATAAATTATAAAGTCAAATGAACGATTTTGCTGAATTAACTCTTTTACTTCATACTTTACCAATTTTGCTCTTGTTAGCTTCTGGTCTGAGAGTGGACTGTACAGTCAAACTTCTGGTGGCCTGTCAGTCACACCTGGCTATCACACCACTGGCTAAATACTCTAAGTTACATTAGAGTATTTTAAAGAACCAAAGGTTTACATAACTCATGGGACCTAGGACCATAAAACAGGTGCTGCACTTCACTACATTTGTATCAGTATAGAAACAACATTTCATTGAAATTTACATGTGAGTTAAATTTATAATGATGGTTATCCATTTGTGTCACAAAATACACTGATAAGCTTAGGAATGCAAGCTAAAAAAATTCTTATCACCTGCATAATAACAAATCCAGTTAGAACAGAAACCTCATTTAAAATTAATGTTATTTAATAGCTTTGTGTTTTCCAATGTAATCAGCAAAAAGTTCAGGCAAATTTTTCAAATACTAAGGTGTTATCAAAGTCTAATTCTAAACATGCAGTTATTTTTTATTTTTTAATTTTATTTTATTTTTAAACTTTACAGTGTTGTATTAGAAACATGCAATTATTTTTTAATTCACTTTGACGAATGCAGTGAATGTGAATTGTTCATAACTACAACTGTCTAAAACAGATCCACAATTTCCACCTGAAAAAATATATCTAAATATGAAAGTTTATTCAAATGTCCACTTGCTGAAATTAAACCCTTTCTGTTTTTCAACAAAATATATATATGTGACCTTACATTGTTCTCCATTTTGTATGGAATGAACTGCTTTTGTCTGTGTCTTCTGGGTCTCTCACATTATATATCATTTTGTGCTTTGAAAACACTTCTAATAATCAGAATGTGTTTTCATATTATTCTTCTAAGGTCAGTTTGATGAAGATAATAAGCTTCGTACAAAAATTCAAATTTTAAAATTTGCTCTTCTAAATCTAAACTATTATTACCTTTTCAATATTTTGAAAACAAAAAATTTAAGCTGTTCAATTTTTTTTTCTTTCCTTAACTGCTAATTCACAATAATATTCTAAGTCCTTTCACCCACTTTTGGCCTCACTGTCCACATCAGTAAAATAGAAGTGCCAAATGGGACTTTTAATACAACTTATTAAACCCATTAAACCACTCTAGATGAAGACATAATGATCGGAGAAGGAGGAAGAGGAGACAAAGGGAAGGAGAAAACATTCTAATCACAGGGGAACACAGTGAAAGCTAGGAAGTAGTGTAAGTAGATTTGCAACGGTACTTAAACCCATGAGGTCTGAGTCTTCACAGAGCAAAATGGAGACAGTACCTTTCTTAGAAATAAATTACCTATTATAAATTTGCTTTATCATATTAAAATATCATGGAATTTTAAAAAGAAGAATAAATAACTTTACGGTAATGATAGTTTCAACAACTTTATGAAATGTTTGGTCTGAGTTAATTTTAGTCTTAGAAGGCACTTTAAATTCAATCTCACTTAATTTTCAGGGACATTCTTTAATCAAATCACTCATGTGGACCACCAGTCACAGATTTCAACCCAATTTTACATCTGAGCTGGCTGAAGCAAGAGGAATTAAATAATGTGTATAACTCACAAGGTGAGTTAATGATGCAGTTGAAGGTAGAAAATGGCACCTTTCATCTTCCTTTTAGCCATTACCTCCTAACACTTAAATTTTCTTTATAACTGGATGGAGATTTGTATATTTAGAAATGAAATAGATCAATGAACAATTAGTAGACTGGTGATAGATAATTTTGAAAAGAAATCTTAAGAATAGAATATGGCAAACAGAAAAAAAAACACATTTCACATGTTCAACAAGTGA
>NW_011494728.1:609582-620708 GCF_000754665.1 Bison bison bison
TACTTAATGGAGAAATACATATATATTTCAGAAATTCTGATCAACCTTGTACTTCAACTCGTTTGTGGTTAGTTTGGAATTTTTTCTATGCTCTGAGCTGCCTTCTACAATCATCAATTCTTCATATTTTTGCTCCCGGGTTAGTACTGAATGGAGTGATATATCTTCAATAGCAAATTCCTTGCTCATTTGTGGTCCTTGAGGAAAAGCATATAGGTACAAACATGCAAAACTAGCCTGCCTGGTTTAAATTTCTACTGCATCTCTTCTGATTCAAGTTTTGCTTTTTTCTGGTTCTTGGTGTGACAATGATTTTCTATTGTATCCTGGACATTTTAGCTATTATATTAGAGACTCTGCTTTTATTTAAATCTTTTATATTTTGCAGTCACTCTGTTTTGGTTTAGCACACAACTGACCCTAATTTTGTCTGCTGTGGTCCTGGTGGCAATTAAATCTTCAGTCTCTGCAGTGATATTTTTGGTCTACTTGAATGACTTCACTTTCACTTTTATGCATTGGAGAAGGAAATGGCAAAACACTCCAGTGTTCTTGTCTGGAGAATCCCAGGGACAGGATTGCCTGGTGGGCTGCCGTCTATGGGGTCGGACAGAGTCGGACACAACTGAAGCGACTTAGCAGCAGCAGCAGGTATACCTGGTATTCATCAGGGCTTTTGCTGGAGGGTTAACTCAGGCTGACTACCTGGTCCCTCTAGGTGGAGGAAGGGAGAATTACTTCCCAGGCTGAGTGTTTACTGAGGTAGAAGAGGACCTTTCCAACTAGGCTGCTTGCTATGGAAAAGGGGATAAATGACTCTATATTATCCAGAGGTCCAGGAAGTTATAAAATAAGAAATAACAATCCTCAAGAAATTTAATTATTTAAGTTGCTATTTCATCTATTTACCAAGGGGATACTTGCTCATCCCATGTATTGATATAGTAGAACATTAATAGGCAGTAGTGTTGGAGAAGACTCTTGAGAGTCCCTTGGATTGCAAGGAGATCCAACTAGTCCATCCTAAAGATCAGTCCTGGGTGATCATTGGAGGGACTGATGTTGAAGCTGAAAGTCCAATACTTTGGCCACCTGATGCGAAGAACTGACTCATCTGAAAAGACCCTGATGCTGGGAAAGATTGAGATCAGGAGGAGAAGGGGATGACAGAGGATGAGATGGTTGGATGGCATCACCAACTCAATGGACATGGGTTTGGGTGGATTCCGGGAGTTGGTGATGGACAGGGAGACCTGGTGTGCTGCAGGTACTACATAAGGTGTTCACCATTTCAGATTAGCTTAAACAATAAAGTCAATAAAAGCTAAAAAGGAACCCTTGTGCTCCTTGGAGTTCTGAAAATGTTAAGCATATATAGCTAAGGATGCTAATTTAAAGTCTTTACAGTCAAGTAACCATACTGAGGCTGTTCATCTGAAGTAGGAAGGTGGTGGGGGCTTAGTTGCTAAGTTGGGTCCGACTCCTCCAGGCTCCTCTGTCCATGGGATTTCCCAGGCAAGAATACTGGAACAGGTTGCCATTTCCTTCTCCAGGCATGAGAAGTAGTATATTTAAATATTCATGCCTAGGACTTTACAGACATATAGGACTTACCAAAAATTTATGGACAGAATCTGCTTTGGATTGTTTTTCCCTTCCAGTTGTATTGAGAAATATTTGACATATAGCATAAGTATGTGTAAGTTTTGCATGTATAGCATAATTTGCTTACATTACAAAATGATTATCACAATAATTTTATTGAATACCTATCATCTTATATAGATACAAAATTAAAGGAATAAAAATATATTTCCTTCTGATGAGGAATCTTAGAATTTATTCTCTTAACCACTTTCATGGGCTTCCCTGGTGGCTCAGATGGTAAAGAATCTGCCTGCAATGTAGGAGACACAGGTTCAATTCCTAGGTTGGGAAGATCCCCTGGAGAAGAAAACAGCAATCCAGTCCAGTACTCTTGCCTGGAGAATTCCATGGGCAGAGGAATCTGGTGGGCTACAGTCTATAGGGTGGCCAAAAGTCAGACACTTTCACTTTCAACCACTTTCATACACTTCATACAGCATTAATTATTAATATCACATTGTATATTACATTCATAGTAGTTATAAATGGAAGCTTGTACCTTTTGACCATCTTCATCCAATTTCCCCAGCCCAGCTTTGCCAAAGACAAATCTGATCTCTTTTTCTATGAATGTGTTTGTTTCTGAAGTCTAATTAACCTACAACACTATGTTAGTGTCTGTTAGAAAATAGTGATTAGATATTTCTATATATTTCAAAATGATCACCACAGTAAGATAAATCTTATTATGTCACCAAAGTTACATAGTTTTTGACTACTTTCCCCACACTGCACATCTTATATCCATGACTCATTAATTTTGCCACTGGAAATTTGTACATCTTAATCTCCTCACCTACTGTTTCCTCTCTCAACCCCTATCCCTGGAGCAAACACCTGCTTGATCTCCTTATCTATAACTCTGTTTCTATTTTGCTATGTTTGTTTTTTTCTTTATATTACACATATAAGTGAAATCATGGAGAATTTTTCTTATTTGTATTTTCTTATTTGTCTGACTAGTTTCACTTAGCATATTGCTTAGTTATAAAAAAAAAGAATGAAATCTTTCCATTTGTGACAATATGGATGGACCTCGGGTTATTTTTTTAAAGTTGCTAAGTAAGTACTTCACAATGCTAGTTGAGAACTAGTACAGTGGACAACAGTCTTAGTCTCGATCATCCAGCAAATTCTCTTTATCACTGAGGGATCTGAATGAAAAGTAAGAGAATCATTGTACCTACTTCCTAAGACTTTTGTAACAACTAACTTCAAATTTAGTGGCTTAAATCAACACAAGTTTATTCTCAGTTTTGTTGATAAAAAGTCCACACTAAGCTTCACTGAGCTGAAATCAAAGTGTTGGCAGGGTGTAATCCCTCTGAAGGCTCTATGTATATCCTAGCTTCTGGTGGTTGCCAGCAATTTTTGATTTGCTCTACATCACTCTAATGTCTACCTCTGTGGTTGCATATAGCTCTTCTGTGTATATAATCTTCCTCTACCTCTTTTACAAGGACATTTGTGGTAGCATTTAGGGAATCACGTAAAAATTCAGGATAACTTGCTCTTCTCAAAATCCTTAACTTAAACATACCTGCAAAACCACTTTTCCTCATAACATTCACAGTTTCCAAAGATTTGGGCATGGACATATTTTTTGGAGCCAGTATCAGCCTAATATAATTACTTTTTGAAAATTGCACTTAACTTTTCAAGCTCAGGAGTAAGAACAGGAACTAAGAAAATGAAGAAAAATGGATTCCCAATATACTGATATCCTAATCTTCAGAACCTGTGACTATAACATGCTATGTAACAAGGTAGAATTAAGATTGCAGATAAAAGAATGCTAATCAGCTGACCTGAGATAAGCAGGCCTAATATAATCACTGATGCTGATACAATTTTTGGCTGTAGGCAGCAAAATGCAGACAGGGGTTTCTTTTGCTATCACAAAGATCTGGCTCTGCACCCTGTTCCAGCCAGATGTTGATTCAGTTAAATAAAATAAAGATAATTATATCTACTTATTAGAGTTGTTTTAAGGATTACAGATACATAGTATTAATGCTAATTATTTGTAGATAATATTTTAATTTTAGCATTTCTAATGTTGAGATGTGACTTAAAATGAACAGTTTCTTACAATTACAATTACTGACACTCTAAAAGCTTATATTTTATATTTGAGATAATGGAACACTTTATAATCTATAATCCCATGCAAATTAATTACTTACATTTCTATACATAGGACTTCCCTGGTGGTTCAGATGGTAAAGCGTCTGCCTACAATGTGGGAGACTCAGATTCCATCCCTGGGTCAGGAAGATCCTCTGCAGAAAGAAATGCAAACCCACTCCAGTACTCTTCCTTGGAAAATCTCATGGAGGGAGGAGCGTGGTAGGCTACTGTCCATGGGGTTGCAAACAGTTGAAGAGGACTGATCGACTTCACTTTTCTATACATAGAATTATTACAATTCCAGATACATAGTGGGTATTAAATTGTAACTATTCTGAGTATCGGAGAAGGCAATGGCACCCTACTCCAGTACTCTTGCCTGGAGAATCCCATGGACGGATGAGCCTGGTAGGCTGCAGTCCATGGGGTCGCTAAGAGTCAGACACGACTGAGCGACTTCACTTTCACTTTTCACTTTCATGCACTGGAGAAGGAAATGGCAACCCACTCCAGTGTTCTTGCCTGGAGAATCCCAGGGACGGGGAAGCCTGGTGGGCTGCCGTCTATGGGGTCGCACAGAGTCGGACACGACTGAAGCGACTGAGCAGCTGCAATTCTGAGTATAATGATGTGAGGTGGTTGAAATAGAAGTGAAAAAGTTCATTTTTAGACTTTTAAGTCTAAATAATTGTTGTGTAACTTAAAGATACAAATATCTTCCCTGATTGCTCAGTCTGGTAACGAATCTGCCTGCTATGCAGGAGACAAGGGTTCGATCCCTGGGTGGGGAAGGCATTCTGGAGGAGGAAATGGCAACCCACTCCAGTATTTTTGCCTGGGGAAACCCACAGATAAAAGGAGTCTGGCGGGCTACAGTTCATGCGGCCTCAAAGAGTTGGACATGACTTAGCGACTACACCACTACTACCACCAATGGTATAAATACTGGCATAAGAGAAAGGTGTTCACCTGAAAAGTTGGGGCCAAAAGGCTGACAGAAGTGCTCAAAAAAACAGTGAGGAGACAAACTGATTATAATCATTCCACATAACTTCTTCAGTGAGTTGAGTTCAGACAAAGCAGATGTGAGCGAGCAAAAGTTGAAGGAATTGGAATTAAAATATTTTAAAGTAGAGCGTAAACGGCAACAGACAGTAAGGATGAAAATATAACAATGAAAGTGTTAGAGGGACTAATTAGTCGATGGATTACAAGGCTATACCGTATTTTTGCCACTTTCCCCACGCGGGACCCCTGTGGACTTCCTGTGCTGTGTTCCCCAACCCGGGCCATCACTACTCCCAGGCCGAAACCCCGGTGGCTTTGCCTGGGACTAGAGAAGTGGGAGCGTCACTCTCTTTTCTTAAACAAAAGAACACAACCTTTTTCCATCTTCCTGCAAAGCCGCTTGAATGAGTCCGGACGTTCCACACCACATTCCCTGTTTTATGCACAACCTCCTCACCTCTGTGGAACTCCAGGTCTTATAACTTGGCCTCATTGCTTGCGATGCACTATCCTTTGCACTGCGAGGATAACTGTAGTCTGACAAGGCCTTTGAGCACCACTGCGCATGCGTGCGTGTTTACGTTGTAGTGCCACCACAACCAACCCCGCCCCTCGTTTTTATGTCAACTCATTTCAGAACCGTCTCCTTGCCAGCTGTGATTAATTTACACCATTAATTTCAGGTGAGTTAGCCGATTTGCCAGTTTCCCCTTTAGGGGAAAGACTAGGGTCGGTGGAAAAGCTGCCTTTTCGCAAGAGCCTGTCTCCCAAGTCAGGACACAGGACTGAAAAGGACTCTTTCCACAGAAAGCTTCTCCAGGTACTCTATACTTTTGCTGTTGTTTTGATACACTTCTTATTCCACTTAAAGGCAGACGTCGAGGTCCCAGACGCTTACTCTCCTACATACTCTTGGCCACTTCAGTCAGTGTTCCGGGAAATTAGTGGAGGCTAGGATTCGGGGTCCATGAAGTAACACCAGTTCCTCCTTGGTTTCAGAGTGTAACAACAGGTGTCTCCATGGCCCCCAGGGAAAGCCATTAGGAAGAGAGGAGTACATTGTAAGGGTGAGAAGAAAAAAAGGCATTCCCTTTTGGCCCTCTTCTACCTACTTAATAATCATTTGCAAATATGTTTCTACTGGTGAAAGGATTGTTTGGTCCTGACGGTACATTGCCCCTCCCCCCTTCAGCATGTAGTAAAATTTTTTTATTGAGTCCCACAGATTGTGTATTAAACATTGTAGAGGATATGTATGAGGTAAAGAGTAATGTGGGGCCCCCCAGGTGGCTCAGTGGTGAAAGAATCCGCCTGCCAATGCAGGAGACACAAGTTCATTTCCTGGATAGGGAAGACCCTGCTGGAGAAAGAAAGAGCAACCCACTAGAGTATTCTTGCCTGGGAAATGCCACGAGGAAAGGAGCTTCATGGGCTACAGTCCATGGGGTCGCAAAGAGTCAGGCACGACTGAGCGACTAAGCACAACACAAGTTTCTTCCTACAAAATTACTTTTTCTTTAGAAAGGTAACCAACGAATTCTTGCTGTGGTTGATGTTTGAAATTGGGTAGGGCTTACCTATTTTATTCCCTATTCTTAAGGTGTTAGCTCTCACTCTTAGGCTTGATCCTTCTAAGTGCCCTGATGATAGTTTCAATTCTTTACCCCTTCATCTTGGTGGATTTGAATATAAGCCTGTAGCCCCTAAGCACCGTGTTCTAAATTGTATTTCAGCTAGAAGGAATAGCATGTGTAAAAATACTTGCTCATCTCTTTATTATCCCACCAATGTTTTGCCCTATCACATTGATGTGTGTTGTCCTCATGTCTCATTTTGTGTATGTGAACTTAAGAGTTGGCCAAAACATCAAGGGAAAATTCCATGTAGATTTTGAGAACTAATTTTTCTATGATTTTCTCCTCTCCATGATGCTGCTCTTCAGATTTTATCACTATTAGCAGTCCTGAAATGCAGCTAATTTCTCCTCTGCCTAGTCAAACTGTTGCTTTATTCATAAATTATACTCTTTGTTTTGCTGGGTTTAATATGGGACTCTTCTCAATTGCATTCCTTCAGTGATATTAGCTCCTCGAGTGTTATCTGAATTGATTGCTTTCCAGTGTCTGAAGATAGTCACTTAGGTAATGTGTGCGGGCCATGTTTTATAGTTGTATTTGCCAGGTTTGATCTGATACAAAAACAAATGATACTTCATCTTAGCTAGC
This sequence comes from Bison bison bison, assembly GCF_000754665.1. Lineage (NCBI taxonomy): Eukaryota > Metazoa > Chordata > Mammalia > Artiodactyla > Bovidae > Bison > Bison bison. The sequence goes on from NW_011494728.1 coordinate 616,593, forward strand.
GTTGATTGTCTCTACTTTTGAGACTCTGAGGTGCTAAGCATTTTAGACTTCAATTTATATGAAGTAGAAATCCACTGAATAGTTTTAAGCAATAGAATGATTATTGTTTTACAAAGCTTATGCTAGAAATAACATGGAAAATATTGAGGGATAATTACATTGGAGTCATGGAGAAAATTGAAAAGGACATAGTGGTAACTTAGGAAAAAATAAATGAATAAGAACCTGAAATAAGATAGTAGAAAGCAAAAATAGAGATTGCAATAAAATAGGAGACAGCTCTTCAACTTAGGAGGAAATTACCTTTTCATATATCTAGGGTTAAGGTGAAGGGGAAAGGCAGGAAGATTAGTGTGAAAATTAATATAATGTGAAATATTACAGTAAAATGATTTGGATTAGAGATAATGTTGGACTAGAATACACTCATAGTAGTGGTCAAATTTTGGGTATATCTGTAAATAATAAAGTAAGGATTTACAGTGGAAGTGAGAAATAGATTTAAAGGACCAGATCTGATAGAGTGCCTTATGAACTATGGATGGAGATTAGTGACATTGTTCAGGAGGCAGGGATCAAGACCACCCCCAAGAAAAAGAAATGCAAAAAAGCAAAATGGCTGTCTGGGAGGCGTTACAAATAGCTGTGAAAAGAGAAGTGAAAAGCAAAGGAGAAAAGGAAGGATATACCCATTTGAATGCAGAGTTACAAAGAATAGCAAGGAGAGATAAGAAAGCCTTACTCAGTGATCAGTGCAAAGAAATAGAGGAAAACAAGAGAATGGGAAAGATTAGAGATCTCTTCAAGAAAATTAGAGATACCAAGGGAACATTTTATGCAACGATGGGCTCAATAAAGGACAGAAATGGTATGGACCTAACAGAAGCAGAAGATATTAAGAAGAGATGGCAAGAATACACAGAAGAACTGTACAAAAAAGATCTTCATGGCCCAGATAATCACTATGGTGTGATCATTCACCTAAAGCTAGACATCCTGGAATGTGAAGTCAAGTGGACCTTAGGAAGCATCACTATGAACAAAGCTAGTGGAGGTTGATGGAATCCCAGCTGAACTATTTCAAGTTCTAAAAGATGATTCTGTAAAGTGCTACACTCAATACACCATCAAATTTGGAAAACTCAGCAGTGGCCACAGGACTAGAAAAGGTCAGTTTCCATTACAATCCCAAAGAAAGGCAATGCCAAAGACTGCTTAAACTACTGCACAATTGCACTCATCTCACATGCTGGTAGAGTAATGCTCACAATTTTCCAAGCCACGTTTCAGCAATATGTGAACCGTGAACTTCCAGATGCTCAAGGTGGTTTTAGAAAAGGCAGAGGAACCACATCAAATTGCCATCTGCTGGATCATCGAAAAAGCAAGAGAGTTCCAGAAAAACATCTATTTCTGCTTTATTGACTATGCCAAAGCCTTTGTCTGTGTGGGTCACAGTAAACTAGAAAATTCTGAAAGAGATGGGAATACCAAACCACCTGACCTGTCTCTTGAGAAACCTGTATGCAGGTCAGGAAGCAACAATTAGAACTGGCCATGGAACAACAGACTGGTTCCAAATAGGAAAAGGAGTACATCAAGGCAGTATATTGTCACCCTGCTTATTTAACTTATGTGCAAAGTACATCATGAGAAATGCTGGGCTGGATAAAGCACAAGCTGGAATCAGGATTGCCAGTTAAAATATTAATAACTTCACATATGCAGATGACACCACCCTTATGGCAGAAAGCAAAGAACAACTAAAGAGCCTCTTGATGAAAAGTTCAACATTCAGAAAACTAGGATCATGGCATCTGGTCCCATCACTTCATGGCAAATAGATGGGGAAACAGTGGAAACAGTGGCAGAATTTATTTTTGGGTGGGGGGGTGGTGGAGCTCCAAAATCACTGCAAATGGTGACTGTGGCCATGAAATTAAAAGACGCTTACTCCTTGCAAGGAAAGTTATGTCCAACCTAGACAACATAGTAAAAAGCAGAGACATTGCTTTGCCAGCAAAGGTCTGTCTAGTCAAAGCTATGGTTTTTCCAATCGTCATGTTTGGATGTGAGAGTTGGACTGTAATGAAAGCTGAGCACCGAAGAATTTATGCTTTTGAACTGTGGTGTTGGAGAAGACTCTTGACGGTCCCTTGGACTGCAAGGAGATCGAACCAGTTCGTCCTAAAGGAGATCAGTCCTGAGTGTTTATTGGAAGGACTGATGTTGAAGCTGAAACTCCAATACTTTGGCCACCTTATGTGAGGAACTGATTAATTGGAAAAGACCCTGATGCTGGGAAAGCTTGAAGGCAGGAGGAGAAGGGAAGACAGAAGATGAGAAGGCTGGATGGAATCACTGACTCAATGTACATGTGTTTGGGTAAACTCGGGGAGTTGGTGATGGACAGGGAGGCCTGGCATGCTGTAGTCCATAGGATCTACTAAGAGTTGTGCATGACTCATGAACTCAACTCAAAGTAAGGATTTGCTAGTTTCCTCTGTGAAAGAATTAAAGGACAGAAATGTTTTTCACTGAATGGAAGAATGCACCAAACTTTTCTGAGATCAAGAAGACAATAAGGAGCAGGTTTGTCTTGGAATGTTAGAGGTCAGTTTGGATGTGTGGAATGTGAGGTCCATATAGAAAACCAAATGCTAGTATCAAATAAGCATTTAGATACCTAAGTCAGTTTGGAATTTATAAGAGCAGCCTACAGTTTGGAAATCAATTTATATATGTATATATATATATATATACACACACACACACACACACACATATATATGTGTGTGTGTGTGTATGTGTTTAAATTTTATGAGAACAAATAAAATCTCCCAGAAATGAATATCGTTTTTTTTTTTAAATTCTATATGTAAATTCTCTTTATTTTTTAGTTAGCACTGGCAGAATTTGCTTTTGTTTAGGATGTAAAATGGTGTTTCCCAGGTGGCTGAGTGGTGAAGAATCCACCTGCCAATGCAGGAGACACAGAAGTCACGCATTCAATCTTCAATCCCTGGGTTGGGAAGTTTCCCCTCAAGAAGGAAATGGCAACCTACTCCAGTATTCTTGCCTGGAGAATCCTATGGACAGAGGAGCCTGGAAGGCTTTATAGTCCATGGGGTCGCAAAGATCAGACACGACTTAGTGACTAAACCACCACCACCTCCACCATTATTGAGTTGGTCAAAACATTTCCTTTGGGTTTTTCATGAAAATATTTGGAAAAATGCGAATGGACGTTTTGTCCAACTGAATATAAACAGTAATTCAAGGAAATTTTACTTTAAAGCAAATGGAATAAGGTGACAGTTGTTGGAAGAAGTATAATTATAATGCTGTTTTTAAATATCAGCATGTATTTATGCTAATTTTCATTCAAAGGAAAAACAAAACTGAAGGTCCTTGAGATACTTGAAAGAGTGGGTATAGAGGCTGCTGGATCTATGCTGTGAATTTGCTAGAGAGGATAGGCTTTAGTGCACAAGAAAATAGGCTGGCCTTTGCAAAAAACATGGAAATTTCACCCACAGTAAAAGGAAAAAAGAATAAAAAACTTTTGGCTTGATGCACAACAAACTGTGGAAAATTTTGAAAGAGATGGGAATAGCAGACCACCTTACCTGCATCTTGAGAAATTTGTATGTAGGTCAAGAAGAAATAGTTAGAACCAGACATGGAACAACAGACTGGTTCCAAATTTGGAAAAGAGCACATCAAGGCTTTGTATTGTCACCCTGCTTATTTAAATTATATGCAGAGTATATCATGCAAAATGCCAGACTGGGTGAAGCCCAAGCTGGAATCAAGATGCCAGGAGAAATATCAATAACCTCAGATATGCAGATGACACTACCCTTATGGCAGAAAGTGAAGAAGAACTAAAGAGCCTCTTGATGAAAGTGAAAGAGCAGAGTGAAAAAGTTGGCTTAAAGCTCAACATTCAGAAAACTAAGATCATGGCATCTGGTCCCATCACTTCATGGGAAATAGATGGGGAAACAGGTGGAAACAGTGTCAGACTTTATTTTTCTGGGCTCCAAAATCACTGCAGATGGTGACTGCAGCCATGAGATTAAAAGATGCTTACTCCTTGGAAGGAAAGGTATG
>NW_011494728.1:620808-627274 GCF_000754665.1 Bison bison bison
TTTCTGGGCTCCAAAATCACTGCAGATGGTGACTGCAGCCATGAGATTAAAAGATGCTTACTCCTTGGAAGGAAAGGTATGACCAACCTAGATAGCATATTCAAAAGCAGAGACATTACTTTGCCAACAAAGGTCCATCTAGTCAAGGCTATGGTTTTTCCTGTGGTCATGTATGGATGTGAGAGTTGGACTATAAAGAAAGCTAAGTGCTGAAGAATTGATGCTTTTGAACTGTGGTGTTGGAGAAGACTCTTGAGAGTCCCTTGGACTGCTAGGAGATCCAACCAGTCTATCCTAAAGGAGATCAGTCCTGGGTGTTCATTGGAAGGACTGATGTTGAAGCTGAAACTCTAATACTTTGGCCACCTGATGCGAAGAGCTGACTTATTTGAAAAGACCCTGATGCTGGGAGGGATTGAGGACAGGATGAGAAGGGGACGACAGAGGATTAGATGGTTGGATGGCATCACCAACTCGATGGACACGGGTTTGTGTGAACTCCAGAAGTTGGTGATGGACAGGGAGCCCTGGCGTGCTGCGGTTCATGGGGGTCACAAAGAGTCGGGCACAACTGAGCGACTGAACTGAACTGAACTGAACTGAGACATATACATTTAGAAGACCTAGTTTTTCATATGTCCTCAGGGCTGTATTCTTGCTGAATTTAAACCTTAACACATGAACTACAGGAATGTGAGAAAGAATCTTAAGCTTTTAAAGTTTGTATTCCTAGTTAAAAATTAGGATATTTGTCCTGTAAAAATAAATGAGATAAATTTAAATTAAATTATTTAGAACAGAATCTAATAAACAGATATTAACAAAATGTAACTCATTTTATTTTGCTTTATGTGAAGAAATAAAGTTATAATCCAGTTTTTGTTGTTCTTATTCCCTTTGTGCTTTCATTTCTAAACAGATATAATTGCAAAACTCAGCATATTCTGTTGATTTAGTATAACATGATGTTTTTAATTTTACTCAAGCTTTGTGTGGTTGGACTGACTGAGCAAATATTCACTTCTTCCTTCCCCTACCCCACTGGATTTTCTTACTTTACTTTCATACCACACCAACATGGCTTGGTCAGATTACCTGCCTCTGCCTTAATGGGACATGAAAGCATGCCAGTTCTGAGCAGAGGCCACTTGTCCTCTTGACAAGGTGGCATGTGTTCTTTAGTCTGTATCCCCAGAATGAGGCAGACCTGTTACATATGTGAATGCAAGCCTAGTGAACCCTGGCAACCCAGTCAGGCTCAACACAGCAACACCAACTGTAGATTCAGGAGCAAGAAATAAATGTTTGCTTTTTTAAACTTCTGGATTTGATCCATTGTTTATTGAATAATAATAATTTCAAGTAATACAGAAAATGTGGAGAGGAACACATATAGCACATGACATTTCATTCACACAATTTCTGGAGATATAGCTCTTTTCTCTATTCCTATTTCTAGATCCCTCCACTTTCCTAATTATTCCACAGCAGCTCAGTTTTGCACCTTTTCATTATTCTCCTTTATTATACAGAGTTATTTTCTTCTTGTGAGTGAAGATTGGGTGTTAGTTCCGTAGGATACATTTAAATAGATAGAAATAACTCTTTAAGAATGAAATTACACTAGAAATGGTGAAATAAAGAAGTACTTAATTTAGCTGGAGAAAATAAGTTAATGGGAAGTGCAGAGATTACTAGAATTCGGGTAATTTTCTTTTTGTAACAGCAGTTATTAATCCTAAAATATTCTGCTTAATTAAAAGTTATGAAAATATTTATTATTATTCATACTATTTTCATCCACATCCATGGGTTTTGTTATCAACATTATTTTAATATATTTTTATAATATCTAACATTAAAATTCATTGTGTAACCTAATTTTTATTGATCTGTTTTATTGATTTTCACGCTCAGGTAGTTTTTTCCAGGAAGGACTTAATTGCCTTTGTCTTTTATTTGAACAATAACTTGTCTGGTTGTAACATAATCTCATGCTTCCTTCTCTTAGAATGTTTACTTTGTTCTCTTGCAGTCTGGCATTGCATTTAACTGAGAATTCTGAAGGGAACCGGATCACCTTCTCTATTCTAAATAATTTTCTTTCTCTCTCTACTTACCTGAAAGATTATCCTTTTTTTTAAGGTACAACAACTTAACCAATAAATACATTGATGATGCATTTTTATTAAATTTCTGAGTAGAATAAGAGCCATTTCAATTGAATTCAGTGCTTTAAATTTCATGAAGTTATTATGTATTGTGATTTTGAAGCTTGTAAAATTTTATTAGACATTTTTTCTTCATGGACATTATAAGCCACATTTATCTGAATTCTGTATTTTTCGTCTTCTCTGTAATTTCTTTAATATTTTCACTTTTTCTCTGTATTCACGGTGCTAGTTCCCAGTCTTTCCTGAATATCATTAATTTCAATTTTGTTGTTTTTTTCAGTCACTGAATTGTGTTTGGCTCTTTGCAACCCTGGGGACTGCAGCACTCCAGACTCCCATGGTCTTCACTCTCTCCAAGAGTTTGCTGAGATTCATGGCCATTGATTCAATAATGCTATCTAACCATCTCATCCTCTGTCTCCCCATTCTCTTCCTGTCCTCAATCATCATCAAGCATCAGGGTCTTTTCCAGTGAGTCAGTTTTTTGCATCAGGTGGCCTAAGTATTGGAGTTTCAGCTTCAGCATTAGTCTTTCCAATGAATATTCAGGACTGATTTCCTTTAGGATGGACTGGTTGACCTCCTTGCAGTCCAAGGGACTCTCAAGAGTCTTCTCCAACACCACAATTCAAAAGCATCAATTTTTTTGCACTCAGCTTTCTTTATAGTCCAACTCTCTCATCTGTACATGACTACTGGTAAAACTATAACTTTGACTAGATGGGCCTTAGTTGGCAAAGTAATGTCTCTGCTTTTTAATATGCTGTCTAGATTGGTCATAGCTTTTCTTTTAGGGAGCAAGCATCTTTTAATTTCATGGCTGCAATCACCATCTGCAGTGATTTTGGAGCCCCTCAAAATAAAGGCTCTCACTGTTTCCATTGATCCCCATCTATTTGCCATGAAGTGATGGGACCGGATGCCATGATTTTAGTTTTCTAAATGTTGAGTTTTAAGCCAACTTTTCACTCTCCTCTTTCACGTTCATCAAGAGGCTCTTTAGTTCTTCCCATTCTGCCATAAGGCTGGTGTTATCTGCATATCTGAGGTTGTTGGTATTTCTCCTGGCAATCTTGATTCCAGCTTGTGCTTCATCCAGCCCAGCATTTTGCATGATGTACTCTAAGTTAAATAGGCTGAGTGACAATATGCAAACTTGATGTACTCTTTTCCCTATTTGGAACCAGTCTGTTGTTCCATATTTGGTTCTAACAGTTGCTCTTGACTTGCGTACAGATTTCTCAGGAGGCAGGTAAGGTGGTCTGCTATTCCCATCTCTTTAAGAATTTTCCACAGTTTGTTGTGACCCATGTAGTCAAAGGCTTTGGCATGGTCAATAAAGCAGAAGTAGATGTTTTTCTGGAACTCTCTTGCTTTTACTATGGTCCAATGGATGTTGGTAATATGATCTCTGGTTCCTCTGCCTTTTCTAAATCCAGCTTGAACATCTGGCAGTCCACTGTTCATGTACTCTTGAAGCCTGGCTTGGAGAATTTTGAGCACTACTTTGCTGCTTCTGCTGCTGCTGCTAAATCGCTTCAGTCGTGTCCGACCCTGTGCAACCCCATAGATAGCAGCCCACCAGACTCCCCTGTCTCTGGGATTCTCCAGGCAAGAACACCGGAGTGGGTTGCCATTTCCTTCTCCAATGCATGAAAGTGAAAAGTGAAAGTGGTCACTCAGTCTTGTCTGACTCTTTGCGACCCCACGGACTGCAGCCTACCAGGCTCCTCCGCTCATGGGATTTTCAAGGCAAGTGGAGTGTGTTGCTACTTTGCTAGTGTGCGGTATTTTGAACATTCTTTGGCATTGCCTTTCTTTGGGATTGGAAAGAAAACTGACCATTTCCAGTCCTGTGGCCACTGCTGAGTTTTCCAAAAACTCTGGGTTTAAGCCTTTAAAATTATTCACCATCAGTTTTGAATATTTTTTGCCTTGGCCATACTAGATATGTTTATATTTTATAGTGCCAATCTTTCACGTTGTGTGCCTGCTTCCAAACACATAGGAGAAAGCTACCTTCTAGCCTTGGCAGAACTGTCCCTATCCTGGTCTTTAGCTTTCACCCTCTAGCTCTACAGGATAAAAGAACCAACCTTGCTTAAATAGTTGATATAAACCTATCCAGAAAGTACCTTTTTTATTCCAGTCCTATCTTCCAGCTCTGAATTGCCAAATCTCTAAATGTCTTAGTTATTTTAATCTCTAACATGATCTGTTGTAATTCATTTGGATTAAATAATATACATGAAAACCGTATGTATAATAGGTGCTCTATTCATATTATCATTCATTTGAAAAGAGAAGAATTTTTTAAAAAGAAGCTAGTTTATACATCAAAGAAAAATTGTTCTGGATGAAGTTAAACAGGCAAGGATAACTTTATTCAAGGTTATTACAATAAGGGAGAGAGCTTGAACTCAAACTCTGTTAAAACCAAAACAAACAAACAAACAAAAAAAATAGAGATTTGGAGCACTAGATATGAACTAATGAAAAAATATAGAAAACTACTGAGAAGTTAATCAGTGGATTAGGCTGTCTGTGTTTGCTAATTGAAGCTTATGGAAATTAGGCTCCTACCTTTGTACAGAGACTGGGAATTAGGGGCCCTGACTCCCATAATGGTTCCATTTCAAAGAGATTACTCCCTAATTCTTGAGAAAAACATTCCTGGGTTATAAAAACTGGCAAGAAGCTAGAATATTTATATTACAAAGAGGCAAAGAAGGAATTTGTAATTAAATGTTTTTAAGGTAAATGCTCTAAGAAAAGGGAGATCAGAGCTTGTTATCAGGAAGAAACTGCTGCTGCTACTGCTGCTGCTGCTGCTAAGTCGCTTCAGTCCTGTTCGACTCTGTGCGACCCCATAGATGGGAGCCCACCAGGCTCCCCCGTCCCTGGGATTCTCCAGGCAAGAACACCGGAGTGGGTTGCCATTTCCTTCTCCAGTGCATGAAAGTGAAAAGTGAAAGTGAAGTCGCTCAGTCGTGTCGGACTCTTAGTGACCCCATGGACTGCAGCCCACCAGGCTCCTCCGTCCATGGGATTTTCCAGGCAAGAGTACTGGAGTGGGGTGCCATTGCCTTCTCTGATCAGGAAGAAACTACCTAAAGTTTAATCAGGAAGAAACGACCTAAAGTTTAATCAATCTTAGAGTAACATCAATGCTATTTTGATCATAGGTAGTCTGAGTGGGTGTTTTGTTTTTGTTTTTTCCTCTTCTCAAGGCGGAAAAAAGGTCAAAGAGTTCCTAAATCTAGAATAAGATTTGGGCAAGCCAAAAACATGGGTGTTGGTTGGAGCCCTGAGTAGCAGCTTTATTGTTCAGATCTGAATGTAAATACATTTTGCTTAGTGGCATAGATATACTTAATTCAATCTGTTGTTAAAAAAAAAAAAAAGCATTTTCTAAATTTTCAATAATACCAAACTTTTAGTTGTCAAGTATAGGAAATAAAAAAATAAATAAGTAAAAAAGCAAAAATGTAAAAGAAATAAAAAAAAACTTTTCCTTTTGGGTTGAGAGAAATTTCTTTTTCCACTTTGCAAAATGTTAATAGTAGAGAAATCTGTGCTTAATGTGGAAATAGTGTATAGTCACAATTTCATCCTATTTGACCAGAAAATTAATAGAAGATTTGTGAATTTGTTGGTTGAACAGGTAGGATACTCAGATGAGTGAGAAGGTATCATGAAGGCTTTTTACTAGAGAAGGTAGAGATACCCTTCAGACTTATGAGCCTTGTTGGAAGGGCTTTGATATCTTGGGAAGTGTGATCAGAGATGTGAGTGCTGAAACACAATGTGCAGACCTAAAAGCTAAGAAGATACAGTTTCACAGCCACACACTGTTATGTCAAAGTTATACACTATGTCAGGAAGGGGACAATTTCCCTTGCGCCCTTCCTTCTCTGGTTCTCTTTCGCTGGTAGAATTATTGAAATAAGATAAGACTAACAGGAGAAATAAAATTTAATTTCATAATGTTTGGGAACCCTTCATATATGAGAGGTTTAAAGACAGAAAGCAAAATGAGCTGTATGTGTCACGCTGAACTAAGGATTAGGGGACTGGGGTTTCCAAAGAGAGGAGGGGCATTCATAGGATAAGAATGGCTGCTGCTGCTGCTAAGTCGCTTCGGTCGTGTCCGATTCTGTGTGACCCCATAGAAGGGAGCCCATCAGGCTCCACCGTCCCTGGGATTCTCCAGGCAAGAACACTGGAACGGGTTGCCATTTCCTTCTCCAATGCATGAAAGTGAAAAGTGAAAGTGAAGTCACTCAGTCGCT
>NW_011494728.1:627374-651432 GCF_000754665.1 Bison bison bison
CATTTCCTTCTCCAGTGCATGAAAGTGAAAAGTGAAAGGGAAGTCACTCAGTCGTGTCCGACTCTTAGCGACCCCATGGACTGCAGCCTACCAGGCTCCTCCGTCCATGTGATTTTCCAGGCAAGAGTACTGGAGTGGGTGCCATTGCAGATATTTGGTAATTAGATGTTTGTCCTGCCATATAGATGGGGCCACTTAAATTTTATCTCTGGTAATAGCTTTTTATTCCCCCCCACCTCGGGGAAAGTCCCCAGTTTAAATTCTTCTAGGTGATTGTTAGAGGGGCAATAAAGTGATGGCAGCCCACTCCAGTACTCTTGCCTGGAAAATCCCATGGACTGAGGAGTCTGGTAGGCTGCAGTCCATGGGGTCGCAAAGAGTCAGACATGACTGAGCGATTTCACTTTCACTTTTCACTTTCATGCATTGGAGAAGGAAATGGCAACCCACTCCAGTGTTCTTGCCTGGAGAATCCCAGGGACAGGGGAGCCTGGTGGGCTGCTGTCTCTGGGGTCACACCGAGTTGGACAGGACTGAAGCGACTTAGACTTAGCAGCAATCTCTTTTGAGCCTGTAGTGTCTCAATTGCTTTTAATTGAAAACAGTCCATCCGTCAAAAGTAGCATATCTTGGGAGGCTTGTTCTGAACCTACAATTGTCAGATATTAACAGTTTTATGGAAATTTATTGTATTTCTATTTATGTTTGTGTAAAAGATAATGAAAGATATATATATATATATATATAAATTTACACATACATGCCCTGTTGTATTTGTTGCACAATCTAGATACAAAATAGATTAACAAAAATAAAAGTATTAGACATTTCATTTATAAAACTGAAGTCTTAGATAAATTTTGCATGTAGATTGTAAAATAGTTTTTATTTACAGTTAAAGTACATATTAGCAGATATATTTCATTTGCCTTATTTTTATACTCTTCAAGAACTTACTGCACTTAAACTTCTTGAATGGTGACTCAGATGGTAAAGAATCTGCCTGCAATGCAAGAGACTCGAGTTTGATCCCTAGGTTGGGATGATGCCCTGGAGAAGGGAATGGTTGCCCACTCCAGTATTCTTGCCTGGAAAATTTCATGGACAGAGAAGTCTAGCAGGTACTGTCCCTGGGGTCACATAGAGGTAGATATGACTGAGCAACTAACACTTCTTTTTCACTTTCATATATTAGCAGACATATGTCATTTGCTTTTATTTTTATACTCTTCAATAATTTACTATACTTTGGCCTATTTAATAAGTTATATTCTCTGTCAATATACAGTGTACTGTACTTGAAATAAGGGGAAAATTAAACTGTTTCTAAGTCTTTTTCACTTACGATGACTTCTATCTTTAAGATACATTTGTAGATATCAGTTCTAGATAATTGAAGGAAATATTTTGCCTAGAACTTATATACACTTAGACTTTAAGATCTTTGTGTGGTGAATATAGAATAATCAGCCATTTAAGCAGCCTCTTAAGCATTTATTCTGAATTTTATTTCTGTAAGAAATTCAGAGTAAATTGTGTGTGGCTTATAAAATCATGCTTAAACTATTTTGACGTTTATTTTTGCTCTGCTTTTCTCTCAATGTCATCTATAATTTTAGTTAAATACCTTTACAAATAAAATATCTAGATTAAAAAAAAATAAGCTCTGTAAATCATTTCAAAGTATGAAATACACACTAGAGTTATATAATTTTCTTTGCATGCTGTGACTTTCAGCACTAACTTTAGTACCAAAGAGGATATGCATATATCACTTCACCTAGATTTCTACTGCTGCTGCTGTTTAGTCACTAAGCCATCTCCAACTCTCTGTGACCCCGTGGACCGTAGGTCTGCCAGGCTCCTCTGTCCATGGGATTTCCTAGGCAAGAATACTGGAGTAGTATGCAAGTTCCTTCTTCAGGGAATCTTCCTGACCCAAGGATGAAGCCTGCGTCTCCTGTTTGGTTGGTGTCTCCTGCTTGATATGTATATTCTTTACTACTGAGCTACCTGGGAAGCCCAAAGATTTTGTAGTATGGCTCTTTCTCATTTTCAGTTATTAATATACCTGTTGTATTAATAATTAACTGGTCAAATCAAAGTAAACCTGATGAATTTAAAGTGGGCATGATCTTTCTATTCTATTCTACAAACAAAAAATTCCATTAGTATTTAATATTCCACTGTCTAGACTGAAGTAGGAACCCCTCTATACACACACACACACACACACACAGAGGAGTTAAAGCCAGAAGAGGATAATGTCATGGTGTGTTGCTTTTTATTTATGAAAATGTGCTTTTCATTTTTTTCTGCACTTGAGGGACTTCAGTAGCATACTGCAGAAATATTTCTTCTTTGTTTGTCTATGGAGAATAGTTTCTACAGGCATATTAATACAATAGAAGAATACACATAGAGAGTTTATATATTAAAAAAAAAATATTGTCCTTATTTTGTGTTACTTTGAGTTTAGCCACACTGCTGAGGTCAGCAAAAGCTGTCAACACTGGGAAATGTCTAATAAGTCTCCAGCCCAGCTGTATTTTGAGAATAGCACAGTTAAGTGGCAAACACATCAGTAGTAGGAATAAGTGTCCATATGAAGTGAACCAGTACAAAAATAAATATAATTTTATTGGCACTTGCTGTCAACCAATATTTAAGTCTATCTAGGAGATCAAGTTGTTATTTGTATTCTCTATTAATCTTAGTAATATAAAAGTCAGTTCTTAAATTGAAAACTGGAGAAGCTAGAATGCTTATGATGGGTGGAGTATAGAGATGGTTTCACCCCTAGTGGGTGAAGGCTGCAAAGGGGCAAAGGAGATGATGAGGTAAAAGGCATTAAGCCAGAAAAAATACACAAAAATAAACCTGGTTAAAATATCTTTCCATTGTGAATAATGTCTATCTGAATTTCCTTACTTGAGCACTTAGGTACAGTCTTAGTTACACAGTATTCTGATTAAAGAGTACTGGAGAGTTTCTTTAAATCAGAGTTCAGTGAGCTAAGGATCTGAGGTCTCTTGTGTGATGATTTGTAGTGGGGATCACTACAAGTGATCCCCACTACAAATGGGGATTTCTAGAAAGTGAACTCAGGTGATCCTCCAGGCCTAAGTATCCCCTTGCTTGTTGCTCTGGCAGAAAAAGATTTGACCCTGGTTATCCTTGAATTCTGACAGAATGTGGTCCACTGGAGAACAGAATGGCAAACCACTTCAGTATTCTTGCTTTGAGAATGCCATGAACAGTATGAAAAGGCAAAATGATAGGATACTGAAAGAGGAACTCCCCAGGTCGTTAGGTACCCAATATGCTACTGGAGATCAGTGGAGAAATAACTCCAGAAAGAATGAAGGAATGGAGCAAAAGCAAAAACAATACCCAGTTGTGGATGTGACTGGTGATAGAAGCAAGGTCTGATGCTGTAAAGAGCAATATTGCATAGGAACCTGGAATGTTAGGTCCATGAATCAAGGCAAATTGGAAGTGGTCAAACAGGACATGGCAAGAGTGAACATCGACATTCTAAAAATCAGCAAACTAAGATGGACTGGAATGGGTGAATTACACTCAGATGACCATTATATCTACTCCTGTGGGCAGCAATCCCTAGAAGATTCCTTGTAGCCATCATGTAGCCATCCCATGTAGCCATCATGGTCAACAAGAGTCTGAAATGCAGTACTTGGATGCAATCTCAAAAATGACAGAATGATCTCTGTTCATTTCCAAGGCAAACCATTCAATATCATGGTAATCCAAGCATATTCCCATTCAGTAATGCTAAAGAAGCTGAAGTTGAACAGTTCTATGAAGCCCTACAAGGTCTTTTAGAACTAACACTCAAAAAAGATGACCTTTTCATTATGGGGTACTGGAGTGCAAAAGTAGGAAGTCAAGAAACACCTGGGGTGACAGGCAAATTTGGCCTTGGAATATAGAATTAAGCAGGGCAAAGGCTAATAGAGTTTTGCCAAGAGAATGCACTGATCATAGCAAACACCCTCTTCCAACAACACAAGAGAAAACTCTACACATGGACATCACCAGATGGTCAACACCAAAATCAGATTGGTTAAATTCTTTGTAGCCAAAGATGGAGAAGCTCTATACAGTCTGCAAAAACAAGACTGGGAGCTGACTGTGGTTCAGATCATGAATTCCTTATTTCCAAATTCAGACTTAAATTGAAGAAAGTAGGGAAAATCACTAGACCATTCAGGTATGACATAAATCCCTTATGATTATGCAGTGGAAGTGAGAAATAGATATAAGGGCCTAGATCTGATAGATAGAGTGCCTGATGAACTATGGAATGAGGTTCGTGATATTGTACAGGAAACAGGGATCAAGACCATCCCCATGGAAAAGAAATGCAAAAAAGCAAAATGGCTGTCAGGGGAGGCCTTAAAAATAGTTGTGAAAAGAAGAGAAGTGAAAAACAAAGGAGAAAAAGAAAGATATAAACATCTGAATGCAGAGTTCCAAAGAAAAGCAAGGAAAGATAAGAAAGCCTTCTTCAGTGATCAATGCAAAGAAATAGAGGAAAACAACAGAATGGGAAAGACTTGAGATCTCTTCAAGAAAATTAGAGATACCAAAGATGGGCTCAATAAAGGACAGAAATGGTATGGACCTAACAGAAGCAGAAGGTATTAAGAAGAGGGGGCAAGAATACACAGAAGAACTGTACAAAAAAGAGCTCCATGAACAAGATAATCACAATGGTGTGATCACTCACCTAAAGCCAGACATCCTGGAATGTGAAGTCAAGTGGGCCTTAGAAAGCATCACTATGAACAAAGCTAGTGGAGGTGATGGAATTCCAGTTGAGCTATTTCAAATCCTAAAAGATGATGCTGTTAAAGTGCTACACTCAATATGCCAGCAAAATTGGGAAACTCAGCAGTGGCAACAGGACTGGAAAAGATCAGTTTTCATTTCAAGCCCAAAGAAAGGCAATGCCAAAGAATGCTCAAACTACCGCACAATTGCACTCATCTCACACGCAAGTAAAGTCATGCTCAAAATTGTCCAAGCCAAACTTCAGCAATACATGAAGTGTGAACTTCCAGATGTTCAAGCTGGTTTTAGAAAAGGCAGAGGAACCAACCAAAGATCAAATTGCCAGCATCTGCTGGATCATTGAAAAAGGAAGAGAGTTCCAGAAAAACATCTATTTCTGCTTTGTTGACTACGCCAAAGCCTTTGACTGTGTGGATCACAATAAACTTTGGAAAATTCTGAAAGAGATGGGAATACCAGACCACCTGACCTGCCTCTTGAGAAATCTGTATGCAGTTCAGGAAGCAACAGTTAGAACTGGACCTGGAACAATAGACTGGTTCCAAATAGGAAAAGGAGTACATCAAGGCTGTATATTGTCACCCTGCTTATTTAAATTATATGCAGAATACATCGTGAGAAACACTGGGCTTGAAGAAGCACAAGCTGAAATCAAGATTGCCAGGAGAAATATCAACAACCTCAGATATGCAGATGACACCACCATTATGGCAGAAAGTGAAGAGGAACTAAAAAGCCTCTTGATGAAAGTGAAAGAGGAGAGTGAAAAAGTTGGCTTAAAGCTCATCATTAAAAAATGAAGATCATGGCATCTGGTCCCATCACTCATGGGAAATAGATGGGGAAACGGTGAAAACAGTGTCAGACTTTATTTTTTGGTGCTCCAATTCACTGCAGATGGTGACTGCAGCCATGAAATTAAAAGCTGCTTTCTCCTTGGAAGGAAACTTATGACCAAATAGATAGCATATTCAAAAGCAGAGACATTACTTTGTCAACAAAGTTCCGTCTAGACAAGGCTATGGTTTTTCCATTGGTCATGTATGGATATGAGAGTTGGATTGTGAAGAAAGCTGAGCACCAAAGAATTGATGCTTTTGAACTGTGGTGTTGGAGAAGACTCTTGAGAGTCCCTTGGACTGCTAGGAGATCCAACCAGTCCATCCTAAATGAGGTCAGTACTGGTGTTCATTGGAAGGTTGATGCTAAAGCTGAAACTCCAATACTTTGGCCACCTCATGAGAAGAGCTGACTCATTGGAAAAGACCCTGATGCTGCGAGAGAATGGGGGCAGGAGAAGAGGACGACAGAGGATGGGATGGCTGGATGGCATCACCGAGTTGATGGACATGAATTTGAGTGAACTCCGTGAGATGGTGATGGACATGGAGGCCTGGTGTGCTGTGATTCATGGGGTTGCAAAGAGTTGAACATGGCTGAGTGACTGAATTGAACTGAACTAATATTTGTACATACAATAGAGTGACTGATACTGGTCTTGTCCTGACACAGCTACCCTAGTATAAAATAGTGAATTGAAAGTGCTGTAATTCTTAGGAGCATGGAAGATCTTTGCCAAGCCTGTACTACAGTGGTGATTGAGATCCTGGAGCCTGGAAAAGGAGGTTGCTCTGCAGTAGCTGTGCTTTTCTACAAGATTGTCATAACCTGCCTGGTAAATTTTCATCTCAGGTCAACCAGAGTTATGTCACTAACCACCGAAATAACTTGGATTTCAAGCAGACTCCCTTCTTAAAATTTTTGAGCATAAAACACAAGGCCTGTTCTTTCTTTCTTTCTTTTATTGTAGTCAAATATGCTGTTATTGTTTCATTCCTAAGTCATGTCTGACTCTTGCAACCTCGTGTACTGTAGTCAGATAGGCTCCTCTGTCCATGAATTTTCCAGGCAAAAATACTGGAGTGGGTAGCCATCTCCTTCTCCAGGAGATCTTCACATCCCAGGGACTGAACATGTGTCTTTTGCATTGGCAGGCAGATTCTTTGCCACCAAGCCACCAAGGAAGCCCTTTGGTGAAATATACATAATATAAATTTTACCATCTTAGCATGTTTAGGTGGATAGTTCTGTGGCATTAAGTATATTCACATTATTGTGCAAATGTCATCACCATCCCTCTCTAGAACTTTTTCATTTTCTCCAACTGAAACTCTGTAAGAATAACCTCTAATTCTTCATTCTCCCTTTTCTTCAACCCCTGGAAACCTCCGTTCTATGTTTTATTTCTATGAATTGACTACTCTATGTATTTTATAAGTGACTGGGTTATTTTACTTGCATACTGTCTTCAGGCTTTATCCATATTATAGAATATGTCAGGATTTGCCTCCTCTTTAAGATTGAAAAATATTCCATGAATGTATGTGCCACATTTTGGTTTATCAGGTCATCCGTTGATGAAAACTTTGGTTGTATCTATCTTTAAACTATTGTGTGTAATGCTGTTATGAACATGGGTATAAAAATATCTGTTTGAGTCTCTGCTTTCAATTATTTGGTGTTTATACCCTGAAGTCACTCTCCTTAATTTTTGAAGAGAGTAATTTCCAGCTTTATTAGCTGCAGCCACAGTGGTAGTGGTAATGGTATAAATTCCACTTTAATCAAATTTGAGTATAATGCATTTTAATGGTGGTGACAGTAAAGGAGATAGAACTGGACTTTAAGATTTGAAATGCTCCCCTGTATTCCTGTCACCACTATTTGGCTTACTGAAATATCCCAGAAATATATCAGAAACTGAAATATATCAGAATTGAAATAAGTTCTGATTTGTTAACACAGGCACACACATATTTAGGGCTTTGTTAAAAAAGTTAAATTTCCAGTATCTATAGGAGTTGCTGGTTGAAACAATGAAAATTATATATGTGAGTGACTATATCTGTATTTGCCAATTGGTAGAGCTCAGAGACTGAAGATATATCACCAACCATGTATAAAAGTGTAATCTATTAAGATATTCACTTGACTTGTGTACATTATTATGGATCTCCTAAGAAGAAGACAACAAAATGGAACTACACATATAAGAACTGTTGAGAGAAATGTCTATGAGAGAAAATGAGAATGGTAATGGTCAAGCCTGGAATGCATGTCCAATCAGACTAGGATGCATGTCTAGCAGTATGAATGAGAAGGAAAGCGAAGTTGGATGGAAACTGCCATGAATTTTAAGGAAGATTCATGGGGTACCTCAAGCCAAAGTTAGCGATCATGGTAGTCTCAAATCTTTTAGGTTTGGGTTGGCATTAGTATTCCTGCTGGGCTTACTGCCTTCAGGGAACAGCCCAAGGCAAGCATGATCTTGACATAAATGTGGCAATGGATTTCAGAGTGCAGTAGCTGGAGCTACTTTTACAAATACTTTTTTTTTTTCTTAGTTGGAGATATGCAAAGCACATTCTCATGGCTTGCCACTATGCTCAAACTATAATTTCCATCTCCTCAGTGTAAGTAGAGAGCCAGGCTTATCTCACAGACCTAGGCAAGGTGAAAAGCATTCTTTTGCCACTGTAGCAACAGAAGCACTGTGCCCTCCCTCCATAACCTAGCACTGATGGTATCATTTCTCTTTATCCTGGCCATACCATGCTCTTGTATTCAGAAAGGGATCGTGATCACCTGAAGTGCCTTTTGAATTGTTGGTAATGTCTAGTGAATTTAAATACTTTCTGATATCTCTCTTCTCTGCCTCATTCAGCACATTGTCTTTGTTAAAGTGAGCAGGCATCCTGCCGTGCTCTCCTGTTAGACTCCAAGGAACCTCTAGGCTGATGACTCAGAAAGATGACCTCTTTGAACAGATGTGGCCTCAGATGATCCTTGCTCTTTTGGGACCCAGCTCTATAGTAGTGGTACTGCAGGTGGAACCTAGGTTAAATGTTTGTTCCAAACACACAGAAGAAGGAAACTCCATAGTATGATGAAATATCTCTATTCTCTACTTCCTTCAGTGAGAAAAGTGGAATCTTGATTTGAGCTTGAGCACTGGTTCACAAGCTTCCCTGATTATCTTTCTTTTTATGATGTTAGCTTAGTAATGCTTTGTCTTCATCACACAAGGAAGTTGTACTGACTTTTTAACAAATAAATAACCCCTCTTAAATTCCTTGAGAAACTCAGAAACCTATACGAGTCTGGGAAGGATAATAAGTCATTATTATCACAATTTCACTGTAGATCATCTTACCATCTTTGTCTGTATTTAATGGATTCTATGGACTTCAGAATTTGACCTTTGTACTTATTCCAGAAAAGGTACCATATAATTAACAGTAAAATTTCTTTTTAGATATATCTTAATATGTATAGCATATCTTTAGAATTTTATATTATTGTTTTATATATTGTAGTCTCTCTTGTATGAAAAGTCATTTAGCTTTGGAAAAGTGCATTAGTAGTTCTCTGTATTACAACAATTTATTTCTTCTCTGCACTTATAAATCTTGGGGGATGATCTTTTAAAGGGACAACTCTTTAGAGAAAAATGCATATAAATGTAGCTCATATATTTTCTGTGAATATGTTAATCTATAAATATACTGATCTATTATATATTAGAACAAAAATTCAAATAAATCAGTGCAGCTTAGATTTAGGAATAATAGTCGAGAAACAGCATCCCAGATTTTTTGTATCATCAAATTGATACAATTGTAATAAAACTAAAAATGTCAGAATTTTTTATTAGTTTGTCTTAAATATTGATATTCAGATTTCCCCAAAAGATAAAAATTAAAATGATATACTGACATAAGATTTTCCCCTGATTTAAGACAGTGAATTTTCTAATTACCAAAATTAATTTGCTAATGAGTAGATGTCATATTAAATTTTCTTTCCACAATATAAAGAAATAATCAGTTCTTTAAAAATTCTTAAAAGGCATTCCATAAAAAAATGTTATTTCGTAATAGCCCTTTCCAAAGACATTTTTAAACCCTCCTAATAGCTGTGTTAAGTACATCTATTATGCTACTTTTTGGTATAAAAATGGCATCTAACATAAAGCAGTAGAAATTAAATCTCTACTTTGCACCCTGAATCTTTAGTGTTTCTCTACACTTTGCTTCTTTCTGGTGTCTTGGTCCTTCGGATTCTGGCTGTTTTAATTACTCTTTAAAATCTTAATCTTATTTTCATTACACATTTATGTTCACTTTGATATTTTATCTAGTGTTTATATTTATTCTTGGGCAGCTATTCTGATAAAAGGCATTTCATCATGTCTTATATATATATATATATATATATACACACACACATATAAAATATATATAACTTTATATATATATAAATATGTATATATATACATATATATGTATATATGAAATAAATATATATAAATGTATATATGAAAGTCCTAGAGTCATTGTTTTAATATGAATCATCTTCAATATTGTCAGAGAATCCCTTATCCTCAGAATATTTCTGTGTATCCATCTTATGCATAGATATGCTTTATCCTTCTTATAAGATTGTATATACTCCTGTTTTTTAGCCTTACATAAATAAGAAGATGTTTTATAGGATCCAGTTTGGTGGTGATGTACTGTTTGACCTAGATACTAAATGTCACTAGTAAAGGACATTAAGAATCTTTACCATTTTTTGAAGCCACTAACAAGCAAGTGTGGTTTAAAATAATGAGAAATTAGGTTTAACTCTTCAGCAATTGTAATCAGATCAGTTCATGATTTTTTTTGAATTTTGACAATATATGGAAAATATACAATTCAGGTAAATATTGAGTTTTTAAATGATTTAGGAAGTTAAGTTGGTAGTTTCTTAAGGTAATCATAAATAATTGAAGAGTTTAGGAAATGAAGACTAATTTTAGAACATGAACAAGGTATCCTTTGATTGACATTTTCATCAGATTTTGTCTTTGCTGCCTTGTTCCCATGTCAACCATATAATAAACATTTAATTCAAGTTTAGCATTTCTAGCTTACTATGACTTTTCAAAGAATTCTTCATTCTCAAATAATATAGATGTAGTGATCAGAGATATAATGCCATTTTTAAAAACAGTTCATGGAAAATTGAATGTAAAATCAAGTGTTTGTAAACATTCACTTAGCCATAACTGTACCCAGAATTTTTAAGCCTTCATTTTAATCCTCAGTTACATCTTTCAGAAAGTTATTGAGGGGAAATAGCAGTACATTTACTGATTGATTTTTACTATATAATGAATGACTCCTAGCCTGCCTTACTTCATGATGCAGTTCCCCTCTAGGGCAAAGGATGCCACTCTCAAGGAGAGTGTACAGTTGTGGTGGGACAGAGTTGACTTGGACCTGGCACTACATCTGAAAGGGACAAAGGCAGCCATTACTGGCTCTCACAGAGGCAGCAGATGAGGAGTGGTTTGACTGATGTGCCAGGAACATCCCAGTGAGTGATAATCTCACATTGAGTACCTTTTCCAGCCACTCTTGCTTGAGCGCTTCTCCTTTATGGGGTGAAGGTGCTGATTCTGGGAGGGAGAAGATAACATATTGAGAAGAATGGAACCAGGTCAGACCTGGGGCTTTTGCTCCAGCCTGGGGACCTGTCCCTTCCTCCAATAAGGAAGTATTGGCCACTGAGTGCAGGAGAACTTTTGACTCACACCTGGCTCTGGCTTTATCCCCTCTGTCTCCAGCTCTGGCTCCCACCAAGGTAATGACTGCCATCACACCCTAGGGAAGGACTTGACTCATGCTCATTTCAGATCAGGGTCCTCCCACCAAAACCCTTGGGCATACAGAGACTGTAAAGGGACACACAAAATACAAGGAGACTCTTTTGACTCTTTCAAAATCAATATCAATAGCTGTTTCATTTAATTTCGCAGAGAAAGAGAAAGTTAAGCACAATGAGATGCCAAACAAAAGAACAAGGGGAAAAAAATACAGAAAAAAAGCCAAGAAAACACAAATAATTTACCATATAAGAATTCAAAGCATTAGTAATAAGAATATTAACTGAACAAGGGAAAAGAGTAGGTGAACATATTAATAACAAACTAGAAATTATAAAGAAGAACCAGACCTAAGGAAACCAAAATGTAAAATACACTAGAAGAAATTAACATCAGATGAGGTGATATAGAAGAAGGCCTAAATTATCTGAAGGGTAGACTAATGGAAAGCATCTAATCAGAACAATAGCAACAAGAACAAATTTTTAAAATGATAATAATTTAATGGTCTTCTAAGACAACATGAAACATGCAAACAATTGCATTTATGGGTCCTAGAAGGAGAGGAAAAAGAGAAAAGAGTCAAACAGGTATATGGTGAATTATGGCTGAAAATTTCTCAAAACTGAAGAAGGAATTAGATATCCAGCTGCAGGAATCACAGAGAGTCCAAAGCAAGGTGAAACCATAGAGAACCACACTAAGGCATATCATAATTAACATGGCACAATTAAAGATGGAAAATTCTAAAGGCAGCATGAGAAAAATTAAGATTCACATACAAAGTAATGTAAGGCTAAAAACTGACTTTTGCAGAAACTTTTCAAGTCAGAAGGGAATGGCATGATATATTTATGATGCTAAAAAGGAAAAGCCTACAACCTCAGCTATTCTATCCAGCAAGATTATCTTTCAGAATTGGAGAAAGAAAGAAAGTCTCAGACAAGCAAAATCAAGCTGGAGTTCATCAATATTAAATCAATTCTGAAAGAAATATTGAAAGGTTTCCTGTAAGTGGAAAAGAAAAGGCTACAACAAAAAGTAAGAATTTATAGGAAAGGAAAAAAAAAATCCCACTAGTAAAGGAAAATATACAGTAAAGACTGTAAATCAACCACTCAAATAGGCTAGTATGAAGATCAAATGAAAATGTAACATCTATCTTAATTGGAAAAAAAAAGTTAAGAGATGAAGATATAAAATAAGACAAAGACACAGGTACAGGAAGTAAAAATATGTAGATCTTTTAGAATATGTTTGAACTCAAATGACTCCCAATTTTACCTAAGTAGATACAGTTATCAGTCAACTATATGAACAGCCTGGTAATAGCAAATCAGAAATCTGCAATAGATAAGCAAAACTATAGAGAAAGGAATACAAGCATACTACTAAAGGAAACCATCAAACCACAAGGGAGGAAACTAAAAGAAGAAAAAAATAGAAAAGAATTGAAACAACAACAAGCAGAAAACAAGTAAGTGTGGTAAGTATATAGCCATTAGGAATCACTTTAAATATCAATGGACTAAATACTTCATTCATTCAAAAGACATAAGGTGGCTGACTGAATAAAAAACTGACAAACAAAACCCATCTATATGCTGTGAACAAGAGATTCACTTCAGAGCTGAAGGTACAGATTCAAAGTGAGGTGATGAAAATATCTAATGCAAATGGAAATGACAAGAAAGCTGAGGTAGCAATATTCATCAGACAAAATAGACTTTAAAACAAAGTCTATAACAAAAGCCCAAAAAGACCATTTCATAATGATAAATCAATACAAGAAGATACAATGTTTATTGACATATATGAACCTAATATAGGAGCACCTACATATATAAAGCAAATTTTATCAGACAGAAAGAGAGACATTGACTGTAATACAGTCAGTAGGGGACTTTAGCATTCCAGTTACATCAATGGGGAGATCATCCAAACAGAAAATGTAGATAGCTATTTACAGGCCATTCTATCCAAAACCAGAAGAATACACATTCTTTTCTTTTTTTTTAAATTTTATTTTATTTAACTTTACAATATTGTATTGGTTTTGCCATATATCAAAATGAATCTGCCACAGGTATACATGTGTTCCCCATCCTGAACCCTCCTCCCTCCTCCCTCCCCATACCATCCCTCTGGGTCGTCCCAGTGCACCAGCCCCAAGCATCCAGTATCGTGCATCGAACCTGGACTGGTGACTCGTTTCATATATGATATTATACATGTTTCAATGTCATTCTCCCAAATCATCCCACCCTCTCCCTCTCCCACAGAGTACAAAAGACTGTTCTATACATCAGTGTCTCTTTTGCTGTTTCATATACAGGGTTTTTTCAAATGTAGCTGGAACTTTCTCCAGGATAGATCACATGCCAGGCCATGAAAAAAGTCTCAGCAAATTTAAGAGGATAGAAATTATATCAAGCATTCTTTTGAACCACAACAGTATGAAACTGGAAATCAATCATGGGAAGACAAATGGGGAAAACACAAGTATGTGGAAACTAAACTACATACAACTGGAAAAAAAAATGGGTCAATGAAGAAATCAAAGAGGGAATCACTAAATATCTTTAGACAAATGAATATAAAAACACAACTTTTCGAATTCATTGCTATGCAGAAAAGACAGTATAAAATAGTTTATAGCAATAGAAAAGCATGCTTCAAGAAACAAGAGAAATCTTAACCTAATATATCATCTAAAAGAATTAGAAAAAGAAAAAAGCCTGAAGTCAGCAGAAGGTAGGAAATAATAAAGATCAGAGAGGAAATAAATAAAACAGAGCCCCCCACCCCACCCCCACCAGGAGGGAAAAAAGTAGAAAAAAATGAAATAAAAAACTATTTTTTTAAAAGATAAGCAAAATTGGTAAGTCACTGCCACAGAGATACAGAAATTCATAAGATAGTACTCAGTTCAGTTGCTCAGTTGTGTCTGACTCTTTGCAACCCCATGAATTGCAGCATGCCAGGCCTCCCTGTCCATCACCAACTCCTGGTGTTTACTTAAACTCATGTCCATCGAGTCGGTGATGCCATCCAGCCATCTCATCCTGTCGTCCCCTTTTCCTCCTGCCCCCAGTCCCTGCCAGCATCAGGGTCTTTCCCAATGAGTCAGTTCTTCACATCAGGTGGCCAAAGTATTGGAGCTTCAGCGTCAGCGTCAGTCCTTCCAGATTTCCCTTAGGATAAACTGTTTTGATCTCCTTGCTCTCTGAGGGACTCTTAAGAATCTTCTCCAGAACCACAGTACAAAAGCATCAATTCTTTGATGCTCAGCATTCTTTATGGTCCAACTCTCACATCCAAACATGACTACTGGAAAAACCATCAGTGAATGTCGCTCAGTCGTGTCTGACTCTTCGTGACCCTATGAACTATGTAGTCCTTGGAATTCTCCAGGCCAGAATACCTGAGTGGGTAGCCTTTCCCTTCTCCAGGTTATCTTCTGAACCCAGGGATCAAACCCAAGTATTCTGCATTGCAGGCAGATTATTTACCAGCTGAGCTGCAAGGGAAGCCCAAGAATACTAGCGTGGGTAGCCTATCCCTTCTCCAGGGGATCTTCCTGACCCAAGAATCAAACCTGTGTCTCCTGCATTGCAGGCAGATTCTTTACCAACTGAGCTATCGGGAAAAATTGTAGCTTTGACTATAAGGCTTTATCAGTAAAGTAATGTCTCTGGTATTTAATATGCTGTCTAGGTTGGTCATAGCTTTTCTTCCAAGGAGCAAGCAACTTTTAATTTCATGGCTACAGTCACTGTCTGCAGTGATTTTGGAGCCAAAGAAAATAAAGTCTATCACTGATTCCATTGTTTCCCCATCTATTTGCCATGAAGTGATGGGACCGGATGCCATGATCTTAGTTTTAGAATATTGAGTTTTAAGCCAGCTTTTTAAATCTCCTCTTTTACTTTCATCAAGAGGCTCTTTAGTCCTCTTTGCTTTCTGCCATAAGGGTGGTGTCATCTGGCTATCTGAGGGTATTGATATTTCAACCAGCAATCTTGGTTCCAGCTTGTGCTTCATTCAGCCTAGCATTTCGTATGATGTGCTCTGCATATAAATTAAATACTCAGGGTGACAGTATTCAGGCTTGATGTACTTCTTTCCAATTTGGAACCAATCTGTTGTTTGTTCCATGCCTCGTTCTAACTGTCCCATCTTGACCTGCATACAGATTTCTCAGGAGGCAGGTAAGATGGTCTAGTATGCCCATCTCTTTAAGAATTTTCCAGTTTGTTGTGATCCACACAGTCAAAACCTTTAGTGTAGTCAATGAAGCAGATGTTTTCCTGGAATTCTCTCGCTATTTCTATCATCCAACAGAAGTTGGCAATTTGATCTCTGGTTCCTCTGCCTTTTCTAAATCCCACTTTTACATCTGGAAGTTCTTGGTTCATGTACTGTTGAAGCCTAGCTTGGAGTATTTTGAGCATTAGTTTGCTAGCGTGTGAAATGAGTGCAGTAGTGTGGTAGTTTGAACATTCTTTGCCATTGCCTTTCTTTGGGATTGGAATGAAAGCTGATCTTTTCGAGTCCTGTAACCACTGCTGGGTTTTCCAAATTTGTTGCCATATTGAGTGCAGCACTTCCAGAGTATCATCTTTTAGGATTTGAAATAGCTCAGCTGGAATTCCATTACCTCCACTAGCTTTGTCTGTAGCGATGTTTCCTAAAGCCCACTTAACTTTGCACTCCAGGCTGTCTGGCTTTAGGTGAATTTTAGTGGTTATCTGGGTCATGAAGATCTTTTCCATATAGTTCTTCTGTGTATTCTTGTCACCTCTTCTTAGTATTTTCTACTTTGATTAGGTCCATACCATTCCTGTCCTTTATTGTGCCCATCTTTGCATGAAATGTTCCCTTGGTATCTCTAATTTTCTTGAAGATATCTCTAATCTTTCTGATTCTGTTGTTTTCCTTTATTTCTTCCTTTGATCACTGAGGAAGGCTTTCTTATCTCTCCTATCTCTTCTTGCTTTTCTTTAGAACTCTGCATTCAGATGGACATATCTTTCCTTATCACATGTGCCTTTCACTTCTCTTCTTTTCTCAGTAAGTCCTCCTCAGACAACCATTTTGCCTTTTTGCATTTCTTTTCTTGGGGATGGTTTTGATCACAGCCTCCTGTAGAAAGTTACAAACCTCCATCCATAGTTCTTCAGATTCTGTTTCTGGAGACATAGGGCAAGCTGCAATTTCACTCATGCCTGACATCGATGGCACAGGTTCTAATTTCTTGCTGGATTCAATTCTATTTACTGTCTTGAAGAAACTATCCAGTGATGTCTGGGTAGTAACGATTTTTTTTCCCCATCATATATGATCTGGTGGCACTGGGTTACCTTCTGAATGGCTGCTAGAAACTTTCTGTACTGTTCTACATTTTGGTCCTGTGCCTCAAAAACTAACAGTGCTTCCTCAAAGAAAGAAAATGTCCTTGCCATTTCTTGTGTCGAGAATGTCTTTGGTTTTTCAGTTAGTTCTTACTCTTGTCTCTTTTTGTCATTTCTCTGGGTCTCCAATTCCATTAGGCCTTCATTAGCAGCTCCTCATGTTTCACAGCAACAGTACAGTACAGTAAAATACACAAAAAACCCAACAATTTACTTGTATATTTACACTAGACATGTGAACTAACTTACATAATTGGACATGCAAACCCATGTTCACATCTTTGAAAGTTCCCAACTTGAAGGTATGTATTTATGGGACTTACTGTACATTTTTAAATCACTTTATCTAATTTGGTTTGAATAACAAATGTTTTTAAGTACAAAGATTTCATTTTCTTAAAAGAATTGAACTAACAGTTTTAGAGATCAGTCTTTGGCAATCATTTGATGATTGTGGGGAGGAGATTCGTGATTGATTTGTTTAACAAACACATTTTTATAGAATGTGTGTACATTCTGTTAGCAAATTTGTAATTCAGTATAACTCAAGTTGATTTACTAAATGTCAAAAACTTTGATATATTACTCAAAGTTCAAATATGGCAAGAGTAATTAAGTATTGCATGTTCTCTTATTTTATTTCCCAACATTGAAAAAATTTATATAACAGGAGAATTTAATTATTGTTAAGTGTAATTAAGAGTAATAAAGTATTATTTTTTGTCCAAAATTTGCCCAGCTGAATTCCAAAAGAAAGCAATTTATAAATTATATTTGTAGGTTTACTCTAAGGAATTATATTCATACACCTATATTATATATGTGTGTATTATATATATATAGTATATATAATATATAATAATATATAACTCCTATATGTATAATATATACATATATCCTAAAGGGCATGGCAGTCCATTCCAGTATTCTTGCCTGGAGAATCCCATGAACAGAGGAGCATGGTGGGCTGTAGTCCATAGGGTCACAAAGAGTTGGACACAACCAAATTAACTACCATGCCCATGTATATGTATATATATATACATATATATATAAAAATAAAGATACCTGTTTAGAGGAAAATAGACCTTATTCAAGGAATCTACTACAATGGGGTTTTGTATTAGGGGAGAGAGGTTGGGCTCATTTCCAAAAACAACACTAAAAGTGGTAATTTATGGCAGGTACTGAAAGAGTCTACTAATACACTATTATTAGATGTTAGTCAAGTTCTATATGCATATATATCTCATTTGATATTTGATAAACAATTATTCATAAATAAATGTTACCTCCTCCAATGTTTTTGAACTGTGGTGTTGGAAAAGACTCTTGAGAGTCCCCTGGAGTATAAGGAGATCCAACCAGTCCATCCTAAAGGAGATCAGTCCTGGGTGTTCATTGGAAGGACTGATGCTGAAACTGAAACTCAAATACTTTGGCCACCTGATGTGAAGAACTGACTCATTGGAAAAGACCCTGATGCTGGGAGGGATTGGGGGCAGGAGGAGAAGGGGACGACAGGGGTGAGATGGTTGGATGGCATCACCAATGCAATGGACATGAGTTTGAGCAAGCTCTGGGAGTTGGTGATGGACAGGGATGCCTGCCGTGTTGCAGGCCATGGGGTCTCAAAGAGTTGGACATGACTGAGTGACTTAACTGAACTGAATTGAGCTCCAATGTTGTGTCTTAATTATTCCTCTCATAAAAGAACTTAAACTGTTAAAAATTATGAGATACCTGGTAAATGGTTATTAGATTATAAGTCAAAATGTAAAAACAAAAATTAAAAGAAAATAAAAAAATTAAGCCAAAAAACCAAAAATACTCTCATATTTTAGGAAGACTAAGAATCCATCTTGAGAAAGATCTCAGATACTAAAAGAGGAACAGTTACATCTATTCCTTATTAGTTCTCCATCTTTCAGGGATCACTGTTCATTGCCTAATGTCTGGTGTATTTATAATCATTACTTGATATTGGGTTGGCCAAAAAGTTAGTTCAGTGTTTTCTATAAGGTGGCTCTAGTAGCATTTAGTTGTCTTCAACTTAATTTAAAACAATTTTGTTAGATTGTATTGTGATAGCTGTCATAGCAGTGAGCATTTTTAAAAATAATCAAATCTCTTTAACAAGTGGTGCTGGGAAAACTGGTCAACCACTTGTAAAAGAATGAAACTAGAACACTTTAAAAGAATGAAACTAGAACACTTTTTAACACCTCACACAAAAATAAACTCAAAATGGATTAAAGATCTAAATGTAAGACCAGAAACTATAAAACTCCTAGAGGAGAACATAGGCAAAACACTCTCCAACATATATCACAGCAGGATCCTCTATGACCCACCTCCCAGAATATTGGAAATAAAAGCAAAAATAAACAAATGGGACCTAATTAAACTTAAAACTTCTGCACCACAAAGGAAACTGTAAACAAGGTGAAAAGACAGCCTTCAGAATGGGAGAAAAATAATAGCAAATGAAGCAACTGACAAACAACTAATCTCAAAAATATACAAGCAACTCCTACAGCTCAATGCCAGAAAAATAAACGACCCAATCAAAAAATGGGCCAAAGAACTAAATAGACATTTCTCCAAAGAAGACATACAGATGGCTAACAAACACATAAAAAGATGTTCAACATCACTTATTATCAGAGAAATGCAAATCAAAACCACTATGAGGTACCATTTCACTCCAGTCAGAATGGCTGCGATCCAAAAGTCTACAAGCAATAAATGCTGGAGAGGGTGTGGGGAAAAGGGAACCCTCTCACACTGTTAGTGGGAATGCAAACTAGTACAGCCACTATGGAGAACAATGCAGAGATTCCTTAAAAAACTGGAAATAGAACTGCCTTATGACCCAGCAATCCCACTGCTGTGCATACACACTGAGGAAACCAGAATTGAAAGAGACACGTGTACCTCAATGTTCATTGCAGCACTGTTTATAATAGCCAGGACATGGAAGCAACCTAGATGTCCATCAGCAGATGAATGGATAAGAAAGCTGTGGTACATATACACAATGGAGTATTACTCAGCCATTAAAAAGAATACATTTGAATCAGTTCTAATGAGGTTAATGAAACTGGAGCCTATTATACAGAGTGAAGTAAGCCAGAAAGAAAAACACCAATACAGTATACTAATGCATATATATGGAATTTAGAAAGATGGTAATGATAACCCTGTATGTGAGACAGCAAAAGAGACACAGATGTATAGAACAGTCTTTTGGACTCTGTGAGAGAGGGAGAGGGTGGGAAGATTTGGGAGAATGGCACTGAAACATGCATAATATCGAATATGAAACGAATCACCAGTCCAGGTTCGATGCATGATACTGGATGCTTAGGACTGGTGCACTGAGATGCCCCAGAGGGATGGTACAGGGAGGGAGGACGGCGGGGTTTCAGGATGGGGAACACATGTATACCTGTGGCGGATTCATGTTGATGTATGGCAAAACCAATACAATATTAAAGTAATTAACCTCCAATTAAAATAAATAAATTTATATTTAAAAAAATAAAAACAATAAAATGTTAAAAAAATCATCAAAATTGGTAAATTTTTGTGTAATTATTTTAATATTGAAAATGGAAGATAAAACAGCATTTTCAGCATATTATGGTTATTATTTCTCGAAAGGTAAAAATACAACAGAAGCACACACACACACACACACACACACACACACACACATAATTTGTGTAACATATGGAAAAGCGGCTGTGACTTATGGAACCATATGTGTTCCATGGTTTGTGATGTTTTGTTTTGAGATTTCTCACTGGACAATGCTCAGCAGTCCAGTAGACTGGCTGAAGTTGATAATATTCAAATCAAGACATTAATTGAAAATGTCAATATTAAACCATGCAGGGGATAACTGACATACTAAAATATCCAAAGCAAGCTTTGAAATTCATTTGCACTGTCTTGTTTATGTAAATCACTTTGATATTTGGGTTCCACATAAGTTAAGCAAAAAAAAAAAAAAAAAACTTGTTTCTCTTTCTGTATGCCATTCTCTGCTGAAACATAATGAAACATTCTGTTTTTAAAACAATTTTGTAACTGGTACTGAAAGTAGACACTGTACAATCATGTGAAAAAGAAGAGATCATGAGGTTAGCAAAATGAACCACTGCCAACCACACCAAAGGCCACTTTTCATCCAAACAAGGTGATATTATGTATACGATGGAATTGTAAGGAAGTTCTCTATTTTGAGATCTTTCTAGAAAACCAAACGATTAATTCCAATAACTACTACTCCCAATTAGACCAACTGAAAGAAACGCTGGACAAAAAGTGCTAAAATCAGGAATTAGTCAACAGAAAATGCATAATCTTCTATTCAGTTCAGTTCAGTACAGTTGCTCAGTCATGTCTGACCCCATGGACAGGAGCATGCCAGGCCTCCCTGTCCATCACCAATTCCCAAAGTTTACCCAAGCTCATATCCATTGAGTCGGTGATGCCATCCACCATTCATCCTCTGTCGTCCCCTTCTCCTCCTACCCTCAAACTTTCCCAGCATCAGGGTCTTTTCAAATGGGTTAACTCTTTACATCAGGTGGCCAAAATATTGGAGTTTGAGCTTCAACATCAGTCCTTCCAATGAACCCTCAGGACTGATCTCCTTTAGGATGGACTGGTTGGATCTCCTTGCAGTCCAAGGGATGCTCAAGAGTCTTCTCCAATACCACACTCCAAAAGCATCAATTCTTTGGCACTCAGCTTTCTTTATTTTTTTAAATATAAATTTATTTATTTTAATTGGAGGTTAATTACTTTACAATATTCTGTTGGTTTTGCCATACATCAACATGAATCCGCCACAGGTATACACGTGGAATTCAGCTTTCTTTATACTCCAACTCTCACATCCATACATGACTACTGGAAAAACCATAGCCTTGACTAGATGGGACATTTGATGGCAATGTAATGTCTCTGCTTTTTAATATGCTGTCCAGGTTGATCATACTTTCCTTCCAAGGAGTAAACATCTTTTAATTTCATGGGTGCAGTCACCATCTGCAGTGATTTTGGAGCCCCAAAAATACAGTCAGGCACTGTTTCCACTGTTGCCCCATCTGTTTGCCGTGAAGTGATGGGACTGGATGCCATGATCTTAGGTTTTCTGAATGTTGAGCTTTAAACCAACTTTTTCACTCTGCTCTTTCACTTTCATCAAGAGGCTCTTTAGTTCTTCTTCATTTTCTGCCATAAGGGTGGTGTTATCTGCGTAACTGAGGTTATTGATATTTCTTCGGGCAATCCTGATTCCAGCTTGTGCCTCATCAGCCCAGCATTTTCTCATGATGTACTCTGCCTATAAGTTAAATAAGTGGGGTGACAATAAATATATAGCCTTGACGTACTCCTTTTCCAATTTGGAACCAGTCTGTTGTTCCATGTCCAGTTCTAATTGTTGCTTCCTGACCTGCTTACAGTTTTCTCAAGAGGCAGGTCAGGTGGTCTGGTATGCCCATCTCTTTCAGAATTTTCCTCAGTTTATTTTGATACACACAGTCAAAAGGTTTGCATTGTCAATAAACCAGAAATAGATGTTTTTCTGGAACTCCCTTGCTTTTTTGATGATCTAACGGATGTTGGCAATTTGATGTGGTTCCTCTGCCTTTTCTTTTTTTTTTTTTTTGTTATTCATTTATATTTTACTGTGTTACATAATGCCAAATTAATCTGCCAGTTCACTCCATTCAGTTTTTTTTTATATATATACATGTGTTCCCCATTCTAAACCCTCCTCCCTCTTCCCTCCCCATAAAGCCACCTTGAGCATATGGAATTTCATGATTCACGTATTGCTGAAGCCTGGCTTGCAGCATTTTGAACATTACTTTACTAGCTTGTGAGATGAGTGCAATTGTGCAGCTGTTCAAGCATTCCTTGACATTTTCTTTCTTAAGAATTGGAATGAAAACTGACCTTTTCCAGTCCTGTGGCCACTGCTGTTTTCCAAATTTGCTGGCATATTGAGTGCAGCACTTTCACAGCATCATCTTTCAGGATTTGAAATAGCTCAACCGGAATTCCGTCACCTCCACTAGATTTGTTCGTAGTGATGCTTTCTAAGGCCCATTTGAGTTCACATTCCAGGATGTCTGGATCTAGGTGAGTGATCACACCATCGTGATCATCTGGGTCATGAAGAACTTTTGTGTATAGTTCTTCTGTGTATTCTTGCACCTCTTCTTAATATCTTCTGCTTCTGTTAGGTCCATACCTTTTCTGTCCTTTATGGAGCCATGAAATGTTTTTTTTTTTTGCATGAAATGTTTTGCATGAAATGTTCCCTTGTTATCTCTAATTTTCTTGAAGAGATCTCTAGTCTTTCCCATTCTATTGGTTTCCTCTATTTCTTTGCACTGATCACTGAGGTAGGCTTTCTTATCTCTCCTTACTATCTTTGGAATTCTGCATTCAAATGGGTATATCTTTCCTTTTCTCCTTTGCTTTTTTTTGTTGTTGTTGTTATCCTGTGGTTTTTTTTATTATTTTTATTTTATTTTTTAACTTTACAATATTGTATTGGTTTTGCCATATATCAAAATGAATCTGCCACAGGTATACATGTGTTCCCCATCCTGAACCCTCCTCCCTCCTCCCTCCGCATACCATCCCTCTGGGTCGTCCCAGTGCACCAGCCCCAAGCATCCAGTATCATGCATGGAACCTGGACTGGCGACTCATTTCATATATGATATTATACATGTTTCAATGCCATTCTCTCAAATCATCCCACCCTCTCCCTCTCCCACAGAGTCCAGAAGACTATTCTATACATCAGTGTCTCTTTTGCTGTCTCATATACAGGGTTATTGTTACCATCTTTCTAAATTCCATATATATGCGTTAGTATACTGTATTGGTGTTTTTCTTTCTGGCTTACTTGACTCTGTATAATAGGCTCCAGTTTCATTAACCTCATTAGAACTGATTCAAATGTATTCTTTTTAATGGCTGAGTAATACTCCATTGTGTATATGTGCCACAGCTTTCTTATCCATTCATCTGCTGATGGACATCTAGGTTGCTTCCATGTCCTGGCTATTATAAACCTTTC
>NW_011494728.1:651532-651799 GCF_000754665.1 Bison bison bison
TGAAAGGCTATAAAAAGCACCTGAAGAGTTCTTTGCTCAAAAAGATAAACACATTTTGAGAAGATGGAATTGTACTTGAAAAATGGCAGAAAGTAGTTGAACAAAATGGTAACTATATTGTTCAATACAATTGGTGAAAATAAAAAATGCATCTTACATTTTTCAATTCAGTTCAGTTCAGTCGCTCAGTCATGTCCAACTCTTTGCGACCCCATGATCGCAGCACGCCAGGCCTCCATGTCCATCACCAACTCCCAGAGTTCACTC
>NW_011494728.1:651899-652652 GCF_000754665.1 Bison bison bison
TTACCATCTTTCTAAATTCCATATATATGCGTTAGTATACTGTATTGGTGTTTTTCTTTCTGGCTTACTTGACTCTGTATAATAGGCTCCAGTTTCATTAACCTCATTAGAACTGATTCAAATGTATTCTTTTTAATGGCTGAGTAATACTCCATTGTGTATATGTGCCACAGCTTTCTTATCCATTCATCTGCTGATGGACATCTAGGTTGCTTCCATGTCCTGGCTATTATAAACAGTGCTGCGATGAACATTGGGGTACACGTGTCTCTTTCAATTCTGGTTTCCTCAGTGTGTGTGTGGAGATTCCTTAAAAAACTGGAAATAGAACTGCCTTATGATCCAGCAATCTTTTTTGCTTTTCACTTCTCTTTTCACAGCTATTTGTAAGGCCTCCTCAGACAGCCATTTTGCTTTTTTGCATTTCTTTTCCATGGGGATGGTCTTGATCCCTGTCTCCTGTACAATGTCAGGAGCCTCAGTCCACAGTTCCTCAGGCACTTTGCCTTTCAGATCTAGTCCTTTAATCTATTTCTCACTTTCACTGTATAATCCTGAGGGATTTGATTTAGGTCATACCTGAGTGGTCTAGTCTTCCATTAGGTTAATGCAAAGCCACATGTTTCTTTGTTGACCAAGTAAAAAGTGTTGCAGTTTGTTTGGGAAGTTCTAATTCATCTGCCATAATCACCAGAAATTGCATCTTCAGATTTCCTTTTTTTTGGTCTTTACAAAATTCTCTCGATGAAAAAA
>NW_011494728.1:652917-656382 GCF_000754665.1 Bison bison bison
GTTTCCCCATCTATTTCCCATGAAGTGATGGGACCAGATGCCATGATCTTTGTTTTCTGAATGTTGAGTTTTAAGCCAACTTTTTCACTCTCCTCTTTCACCTTCATCAAGAGGCTTTTTAGTTCCTCTTCACTTTCTGCCATAGGGGTGGTGTCATCTGCATATGTGAGGTTATTGACATTTCTCCCAGCAATCTTGATTCCAGCTTGTGCTTCTTCCAGCCCAGCATTTCTCATGATGTACTGTGCATAAAAGTTAAATAAGCAGGGTGACAATATACATCCTTGACGTTCTCCTTTGCTTATTTGGAACCAGTCTTTTGTTCCATGTCCAGTTCTAACTGTTGCTTCCTGGCCTGCATACAAGTTTCTCAAGAGGCAGGTCAGGTGGTCTGGTATTCCCATCTTTCAGAATTTTCCACAGTTTATTGTGATCCACATAATCAAAGGCTTTGGCATAGTCAATAAGGCAGAAATAAATGTTTTACTTATGTAATGTAAATTTGGCCTCACTACTCCACCATGGCAATAATTGGAAGTCATTGATGTCTATTTTTTAGGTAATTTTCTGTGGTCTTCTATTAGGTCTAGTAAATTTTTAGTTGATTCTCTAAATTATTCTATAAAATACTGTTATTAAAAACCATGTGGTTTTACTTATCAGGTTTAAGTGAATTTAGTTTTTAAACAAAGAAAGCATTACTCTAGTTGAACTCCTAAGCTTAATGTTGAAAGATAGATGTAACCTTTTTCTATTTTATTGGAGTTATCTGCAGCACAGTAATTCTTTTGATTTTTTTTAAGTTCATCTTCAATTTCTCTTTAAAAATTAACTTTATTGGAATAAAATTGATTTTCCATATTGTGTTAGTTTCTGCTGTACAAGTGAATCAGTTATATATATATATGTATAAAAATGCATAAACATGTGCATAAACATAAACATAAAAATGTATAAACATGCATAAACATATGCATAAACATCCATAATTTTTAGATTCTATTCCCATATAGGTCAGAGCATTGAGTAGAGTTCCCTGTACTATACAGTATGTTCTTATTAGCTATTATTTTGTATATAGTAGTGTGCAGAACACAGTGATGCTTAATATATTTTGGTGATTGACCTCTTTTTACTTTTTTTTCCAGTGTTACAACTTATTTTCTCCATGTAAATGTGAATTCACACGTTAGGTAATATGTAGCTTACTTTAAATCATGTCAAAAATGAATTCAAACACATCAGTAGAAGAGACCACTGTATTTCTACCTCTTGAATATCACAAATTGGAACACTCTAATATTGCAATTTAATATTAATATCAAAATATTATTTTGTTTTACAGATAGCTGGGATTTATTTGTAAGGTATAAGAATAAGACACCAGGATACTTATTAACCATATTAAACTTATTTTTAAATTAAAGCCACATGAAATCTAACCTGTAAAATGGGAAAAGTAATATTAGTAACTTCATAGATTGTGTCTTAATAGTCAAATGAAATAATGTACATGAAATTACTGTGTAAATTTTGAAAGGTTGTCATGTTACTATCATCTTATACTGTGTATCTCTGTTGTTTGAGCCATTCTTTCCCTGTGTTCATTGGTTAGTGTTTATTGCTTTCTTATTCCCACTGTGGACTTTTATAACAGAAAGTTAGCCTAAAGATTTTTTTTCAGTCCTATAATTCTGTTAACATATGTCCATGTAGTTAAAAATTATAATAAAAAAATAGACATAAGGTGGAACAGTGAGAGAAAGAAAAAGAGGGAAAGAGGGTGGGGGAAAGAAAGACTGATTTCTTTAGATATTCAGAGTTTTTTGATTCCACATGAATTTTAGTATTATTTTTTATATCTCCATGGGAAATGTCACAGGATTTTGTTACAGAATGCATTAAATCTGTGGGTTGATTTTGGTGTTATGGATATTTTAACATTATTATTGTTGGATTAGTGGATGTCATTCTACTGTGTTCTTTAATTTCTTTCACCCATGTTTTATAGTTTTCAGTATATATATTTTTTACCTTCTTGGTTAAATTTATTCCTTTATTATTTTTGATGTTACTGTAAATGGGATTGTCTTCTCTTTTTTTTAGCTAGTTCATTATTAGCATATACATACACAATTAACTTTTGATGTTGAGTTTGTATTTTACAACCTTACTGAATTCATTTGTTCTAAACCGATTTTGGTAGGACTTTAGAGTTTTTATCTATAAGATCATGATATCTGTAATCATTTGGATATTTTAAAAGCAGATTTTCTTTGGCATGTGACAAGGAATATGGATAATCTCTAGAAACTGAGAGTTATACCTGGCTGATAGCCAGGAAAGAAATAGTCTACACTTGCAAAGAACAGAATTCTGCCTACAACTTGAATAAGATTGAAAGTGAATTTTTCTTTTCTTGGGATAAACACCTGTACTGGCTGAAATCTTGCTTTCAGCTTGTGAGATCCTAAGCAAAGAATCTAGCTGAGTCTACAATTACTTCTGACTAATGAATTTTGAGATAATAAATGTGTATTATTTTAAACTGCTAATTTTGTGATAATTTGGTATGAAGCAATAAAAAATGAATACACCATTTTTCAGAAGATAGGAAAAATAGAGTCTGTTAAAAATTTAAAAGAAAATGTTTCTAGTTAGATTATCAGATGGTTTTATAGAAAGTTTTCTCACTGTCCTAAAAGAGTCAAGAGCAATTGTGGCAGTATTCCAATAAGAGCCCATGATTTCTGCCTGGTGGTACTTAAAAAAGTGTAGCAAAGCAACTCTTTTTTAATGTATTCCTCACATGGTCAAACTTGACTACTTTACTGTGAGCTATGGGCAAAATCTCTCTATGTTCATCCACTGTAACCGACCAAACTGTGATCTATAAACTTCAAAGCTAGAACAGTAGGGCCATTGAGGAATCCTACCTCTACAAAGAGTGGAGAGAAGACAGGTAATACTGAGTGTTGTTTGTGATTTTACTGAGGGAGTACAGGAGTTCAGGGAGTACAGTTCAGTCACTCAGTGGTGTCTGACTCTTTGCGACCTGATGCACGCCAGGCTTCCCTGTCCATCACTAATTCCTGGAGCCTGCTCAAAGTCATTTCCATTGAGTCAGTGATGCCATCCAACCATCTTATCCTCTGTCATCCCCTTCTCCTCCTGCCTTCAATGTTTCCCAGCATCAGGGTCTTTTCCAGTGAATCAGTTCTTCATATCAGGTGGCCAAAGTATTGGAGTTTCAGCTTTAACATCAGTCCTTCCAATGAATATTTAGGACTGATTTAATTTAGGATTGACTAGCTTGATCTCCTTGCTGTGCTACAGATTCTCAAGAGTCTTTTCCAACATCTTAATTCAAGGGCATCAGTTTTTCAGTGCTCAGCTTTCTTTATGGTCCAACTCTCACATCCATACATGACTACTGGAAAAACCACAGCTTTGACTAGATAGACT
>NW_011494728.1:656482-656893 GCF_000754665.1 Bison bison bison
CATGAAGTGATGGGACCAGATGCCATGATCCTCGTTTTCTGAATGTTGAGCTTTAAGCCAACTTTTTCACTCTCCACTTTCACTTTCATCAAGAGGGTTTTTTGTTCCTCTTCACTTTCTGCCATAAGGGTGGTGTCATCTGCATATCTGAGGTTATTGATATTTCTCCCCGCAATATTGATTCCAGCTTGTGTTTCTTCCAGTCCAGCATTTCTCATGGTGTACTCTGCATATAAGTTAAATAAGCAGGGTGACAATATATATCCTTGACGTACTCCTTTTCCTATTTGGAACCAGTCTGTTGTTCCATGTCCAGTTCTAACTGTTGCTTCCAGACCTGCATACAAATTTCTCAAGAGGCAGATCAGGTGGTCTGGTATTCCCATCTCTCAGAATTTTCCATAGTTTATT
>NW_011494728.1:656993-657161 GCF_000754665.1 Bison bison bison
ACAGTCCAACTCTCACATCCATACATGACCACAGGAAAAACCATAGCCTTGACTAGACGAACCTTTGTTGGCAAAGAAATGTCTCTTTTGAATATGCTATCTAGGTTGGTCAAAACTTTCCTTCCAAGGAGTAAGCGTCTTTTAATTTCATGGCTGCAGTCACCATCT
>NW_011494728.1:657261-657868 GCF_000754665.1 Bison bison bison
ACTAGCTTGATCTCCTTGCTGTGCTACAGATTCTCAAGAGTCTTTTCCAACATCTTAATTCAAGGGCATAAGTTTTTCAGTGCTCAGCTTTCTTTATGGTCCAACTCTCACATCCATACATGACTACTGGAAAAACCACAGCTTTGACTAGACACACTTTTGTCGGCAATGCGATGTCTCTGTTTTTTAATGCTGTCTAAGTTTATCATAATTTTTCTTCCAAGGAGCATGCAACTTTTAATTTCTTGGCTGCACTCACAATCTGCAGTAATTTTCAGATCAGATCAGATCAGATCAGTCGCTCAGTCGTGTCTGACTCTTTGCGACCCCATGAACTACAGCGCACCAGGCCTCCCTGTCCATCACAAACTCCTGGAGTTCACTCAGACTCACGTCCATCGAGTCAGTGATGCCATCCAGCCATGTCATCCTCTGTTGTCCCCTTCTCCTCCTGCTCCCAATCCCTCCCAGCATCAGAGTCTTTTCCAATGAGTCAACTCTTCGCGTGAGGTGGCCAAAGTACTGGAGTTGCAGCTTTAGCATCATTCCTTCCAAAGAAATCCCAGGGCTCATCTCCTTCAGGATGGACTGGGTGGATCTCCTTGCA
>NW_011494728.1:657968-659211 GCF_000754665.1 Bison bison bison
CAAATTTCTCAAGAGGCAGATCAGGTGGTCTGGTATTCCCATCTCTCAGAATTTTCCATAGTTTATTGTGATCCACACAGTCAAAGGCTTTGGCATAATCAATAAAGCAGAAATAGATGTTTTTCTGGAACTCTCTTGCTTTTTCCATGATCCAGCGGATGTTGGCAATTTGATCTCTGGTTCCTCTGCCTTTTCTAAAACCAGCTTGAACATCTGGAATTTCACATTTCACATATTACTGAAGCCTGCTTGTAGAATTTTGAGCATTACTTTACTAGCGTGTGAGATGAGTGCAGTTGTGCAGTAGTTTGAGCATTCTTTGGCATTGCCTTTCTTTGGGATTGGAATGAAAACTGACCTTTTCCAGTCCTGTGGCCACTGCTGAGTTTTCCAAATTTGCTGGCATATTGAGTGCAGCACTTTCACAGCATCATCTTTCAGGAATTGGAATAGCTCAACTGGAATTCCATCACCTCCACTAGCTTTGTTCGTAGTGATGCTTTCTAAGGCCCACTTGACTTCACATTCCAGGATGTCTGGCTCTAGGTCAGTGATAACACCATCATGATTATCTGGGTCGTGAAGATCTTTTTTGTACAGTTCTTCTGTGTATTCTTGCCATGCCTTCTTAACATCTTTTCTGTTAGGTCCATACCATTTCTGTCCTTATCGAGCCCATCTTTGCATGAAATCTTCCTTTGGTATCTCTGATTTTCTTGAAGAGATCCCTAGTCTTTCCCATTCTGTTGTTTTCCTCTATTTCTTTGCATTGATCGCTGAAGAAGTCTTTCTTCTCTTCTTGCTATTCTTTGGAACTCTGCATTCACATGCTTATATTTTTCCTTTTCTCCTTTGCTTTTTGCTTCTCTTCTTTTCACAGCTGTTTGTAAGGCCTCCCCAGACTGCCATTTTGCTTTTTTGCATTTCTTTTCCATGGGGATGGTCTTGATCCCTGTCTCCAGTACAATGTCACGAACCTCATTCCATAATTCATCAGGCACTCTATCTATCAGATCTAGGCCCTTAAATCTATTTCTCACTTCCACTGTATAATCATAAAGGATTTGATTTAGGTCATACCTGAATGGTCTAGTGGTTTTCCCTACTTTCTTCAATTTAAGTCTGAATTTGGCAATAAGGAGTTCATGGTCTGAGCCACAGTCAGCTCCTGGTCTTGTTTTTGCTGACTGTATAGAGCTTCTCCATCTTTGGCTGCAAAGAATATAATCAGTCTGATTTCAGT
>NW_011494728.1:659311-681746 GCF_000754665.1 Bison bison bison
GTGGTTTTCCCTACTTTCTTCAATTTAAGTCTGAATTTGGCAATAAGGAGTTCATGGTCTGAGCCACAGTCAGCTCCTGGTCTTGTTTTTGCTGACTGTATAGAGCTTCTCCATCTTTGGCTGCAAAGAATATAATCAGTCTGATTTCAGTGTTGACAATTTGGTGATTTTGGAGCCCCCCAAAATAAAGTCTGTTACTGTTTCCATAGTTTCCCCATCTATTTGCCATGAAGTGATTGGACTAAACCCCATGATCTTATTTTTTTGAATGTTGAGTTTTAAGCCAGCTTTTTCACTCTTCTCTTTCACTTTTATCACGAGGTTCTTTAGTTCTTCTCTTTCTGCCATAAGGGTGGTGTCATCTGCCTATCAGAGGTTATTGATATTTCTCCCGGCAATCTTGATTCCAGCTTGTGCTTCATCCAGCCTTTTATTTCTCATGATGTACTCTGCCTATAAGTTAAATAAGCAGGGTGATAATATACAGCCTTGACATACTCCTTCCCCAATTTGGAATAAGTCTGTTTTTCTATTTCTGGTTCTAACTGTTGCTTCTTGACCTGCATACAGATTTCTCAGGAGGCAGGTAAGGTGGTCTGCTATTCCTATCTCTTTAATTATTTTCCATAGTTTTTTGAGATCCTTCACCTTGAACCAGACATCCTGGAATGTGAAGTCAAGTGGACAATAGGAAACATCACTATGAACAAAGCTAATGGACGTAATGGAATTCCAGAATAGGAGATAGTGAAACCATTTTGAATAGTTGCTGAAATTTCCATCTGTTTTGAATTTGAAGAATCAAAATGTAAGCCAACTTCCATAGAATTTCCCATGACTTAATGCATCTAGAAACAGTCTTGTCCTTTTGTTGTATCCTTGAAATAGGAAACTAGCTTGACTCCATTTTATGGCTATGTGACATTTTGTTATACAAAATTGTAACATTTTTAATTATGTACATTTTTATGATGAGGCAGTATTATTTTTATCTCAGACAATTAACTCATGAATTATATTAGACTTTTCCCTGAAAAAAGAGAGAGAATATTAGAAAAATGTAATCATGCTATTTTGAAGCCTTCATACATTTTGTTATGAAATGAAATAATAATGTAGAACATTATACTGTGATCAGAGCTGTAATGTAATTAATATGGAAACTGGAAATATGGCTAACTGTGAGTAAACTAGATTATAGTAGAGATAGAGTTGTGAAAAATGAAAAAGGAGTTAGAGATTTAATGCATAATTTTAACAGGGGAAGAAAGAGGTCCATGTATTTATAAGAAGTTGAATGCATTTAAAATATGAAAACATTTGTGCATGAGTCATGGCAGTTGGAGAACTTGAGATGTTGGCAGCCAGGTCACAGAAGTAGCCAACAAGAATGCCATTATGCACAAGATATGTGGGCATAAGGGGCGCATGTTTTCCTACATGTCTTACTGTTGATCATATTAATGGGGATTAAAGCAGAGGATTGAGATTTGGATTTAAATAAACCATATATAGCTTGGAGCTAATACCAAGAAATAAAGTTAAAGGCAATGAAAATCTAAGCCAAAGGAAAGAGCATAAGAGGCATTTATAAGGAGGTTGGAAAGAACATGCAGCTAAATGGTTAGAAAACAAAACAAGTAAGTGATTGGTATTTGACGTCTAAGTTTTGTTGAAAGCATGAACATGGATAGAGAAACAGATAGTCTAGGCTAGTGCTATATATGCTTTCAGAGGAAAATTTATCTCAAATATTATCTCAAATTCAAAACATTTTGTGAAATTAAATTATATTCAGTCCAGCCTTTTCATATTCTGAAAGCCATAATTTTAAACCAGATATCCTAAAAATGGCAAAATTCTCCACTTAAGTATCCCTATTATAATTAGTAATATGTAATAAATAATGTATAGGACAAATACATTAAAAGAAAACAAAAGTAATGGGAGGGTAGTAGACAATCTATAACAGACCCCCATAATGTGCCTTTCATAAATAGCTTTCTTTAGTTCCATGCCTTCACATTTTGATTAGATGCCTTAACAAATAACTGCCCTGATAAATGCTTGCAGATAATGAGTTCAGCGTGTGCTGCAGTCCATGAGGTTGCAAAGAGTTGGACATGACTGAGTGACTGAACAACTACAACAATGAGTTCAGTGGAAAGAAAGAAGTCTGAGAGTAATGCTGAACTTGCCTGATCCTGAGAGAAAGGAATAGCCTCGTACTTGCAGCACTGGCTTTTGCAAGATGTCAGCACTTACTGCTGCTCCTGCTGCTGGGCAGCTGCCCAGAAGGATGAGATGGAAACTGGCAGGGTCTGAGGCTATATAGTACTCTAGGCTCTGGGAAGTTGTTTTCTCAAGTGTTATCTCATCTGAGTTCATCGACATAGCACCGGTTTTAGTGTTCCCATTTTACTAGGGAGGAAATGGAACATCTTGTCCTTTAACTTAAACAATGCCTCCTTGCCAGCATGACACACAGCTAGAATTTGGATCGATGTTGCACAACTCCAAATCTTAGTACATTTCATAACCACAGTTTACTAACACTTGCTCAGAGAGGAACTACTGAGGATTGTAGTTGAGGTTCCCATTAGGGTAGCATAATGAGGATCAGACCAGGTCTCCTGGTCTGATCCTCACTATGAGAGTTCTTGAGAGTTAATGCCATGGCAGTGTGAGACAGCCTTGAGTAAGAAGGATGCAGCCTCCAAAATACCTTAGCTCTTTCCAGTGCTAAAGAACTCACCTGCCAGTGCAGACATAATGAGATGTGGATGTGATCCCTGGGTTGGGAAGATCTCCTGGGGAAGGGCATGCCAACCCACTCTGCTATTCTTGCCTGGAGAATCCCATGGACAGAGGAGCCTGGTGGGCTACGGTCCTTAGGGTCACAAAGAGTCAGACAGGACTCAAGCAACTTAGCAGTCACACATGCTTACTGGATAAAGTAGGTCCAAGGCCTGTTTTTATACAATAGTAAACTAAGAATGATGTACTATATATTTAAAGGTTAAAAAAAAAAGAAACTTCAAGAATATGTGACAAAGAATATATGTAGCCAACAAATCCTAAAATATTTACTCTCTGTATCATTATAGAAAATGTTTACAGA
Source organism: Bison bison bison (assembly GCF_000754665.1). NCBI lineage: Eukaryota > Metazoa > Chordata > Mammalia > Artiodactyla > Bovidae > Bison > Bison bison. Next base: position 662,433 of record NW_011494728.1, read on the forward strand.
CTCCTGGTCTATTTAACTCTCCTGTGTCTTTAGTTGAGCAAAGAAGAAAATGATTTTCTACAGGAAGTCTGGCCAATTTGAGATGGTCAATTCTAGATGAGAGCTGAAGTCATTTTTGCTACTCTAAACAGAGTTGGCTCTCAGTTTGTTTGTGTGCATTCCTTTATTGATTTTCTAATATGCTTTATTTCAAAAGGCTTGATGATTATAAATATATATTATAACACAAAGATAACATCAAAAATATTAAAACAAAGAACAAAAGAAAAACAGTAAGGTGAGATTTAGAAGCCAATGACAATAGTGTGATATAGGAGTAATTATATTCCACAGTGCTCCAAATTTATCGATGTAATTTGGCTATTTCTAGATCCTGTGAAGTTAAATGATCATAATAAATGTTTCAGGAAATATTAATTGCTCCCAATAACTTATATTTTCTAGACAGGTATTTTATAGAGGATTTGTTATTAAAATAATGATATGTACATTTTTCTGAGTTGCACTTTAATAACATTCTGTTTTATGGAATCAAAAGAAAGATATCTTCATTGGTATTATCTTGAAATGCTTATTTTTGTTTATCCCTTTCAAAATTTCTAGTTGCATGTTACCAAGGTTTTCCATAAATAAACTATATTTTCTTATGTGAACTAACAAACTAGAATTAAGATTGCCAGATATAACAGGTCTCTGAAATCTGAAATTACCTAGGAATTGCAGGAAAAAAAATCTAATGTCTTAAACATCATGCCATTGTCAAAAATAAAGGTCATTATCTAGAGGGAACTTTTTTCTAGTTAATACAGTGACTTTATTGCTTGAGTACATTAGATAAATTTATGCAACTAGAGTAGAGGCTGTTTATTACTCATATTTCCAATTGGGAGGGAAGACTCGTTTGGTCTTATAATATTGAACCAATGGTGAATATGGCTCTCAGTCAGAATCAGATGGAATTTAGCATCTTTATCCTTTTGGTTCCTCTAAAGATGCTTTCCAACAGCAACAGCTTTCTTAATTAAATGCTAAAGATCCTCAGGAAAATCAGGAGCAAGTCCTTTGGACTTAAGAATCCTCAAGATTTAATTGCCTGTCACAAAACATACTTCTGTAACACCATGTGGGTCTCTCAGGATCACACCTATTTGTGAGGGAGTCAGGCCTTTCTTGGGTTTACCAGGTGGCACTAGTGATAAAGAACCTACCTTCCAGTGCAGGAGACATAGAGATGTGGGTTCGATCCCTGGGTCATGAAGATCCCCTGGCGGTGGGCAGTGCAACCATTCCAGTGTTCTTCCCTGGAGAATCCCATGGACAGAGGACCCTAGCAGGCTACAGTTCATAGGGTCACACAGAGTTGGACATGACTGAAGCGACTCAGTAAGTAGCACACAGGCCCTTCTTGGATCTATGCTTCACATTGTCAGAGGTCAGCTTTAGCCAGGTGGAGATGCTGTGGCTGTCGGGCAGAGTCCACTGGGACAGGCCCTTCCTGGGAGTGTGCACAGGACCCATGATCATGGCAGTGTGGTAGCAAAAAGAGAGGACAGAAAGCTTTTAAATGAGTCCTATTCCTTTTTGAAACATTTGAACAGATATCAAATTCCATTCATCAGTTTTATTATCAAATCCTTCCATTGCAACAGACAGTTGTTCCAAATTAGTTCTCATGATAAAGATTATAATAGTGAATAAAATAAAATGCTAAAAGTATTATGTGAGTAAAAGTAATTTAAATGGTATCCAGACCCATCTTAAGTTTCAGTAAATCATATCCAACAACTCATTTCCCTTGAATATGAGAACTGTGATTTTATCCTTCCCTATGGAGTGTTTTGCCAGTTTTCAATAGAAAAAAAAAAATGTAGTTAAATTTAAGAAAAAGGTATAACCCAAGTGAGGAAGCTATAGACAACAAATAACTGAATCAAGTTACATATAAGAATGAGATACTTAATATGAGTTACAATGAATTAAAGAAAAGTAGACCACATTATTGGAGAAGGAAATGGCAACCCACTCCAGTATTCTTGCCTGGAGAATCCCGTGGACAGAGGAGCCTTGGTGGGCTGCTGTCTGTGGGATCGCACAGAGTCAGACACGACTGAAGCGACTTAGCACTCATACATGCGTTGGAGAAGGAAATGGCAACCCACTCCAGTATTCTTGCCTGGAGAGTCTCAGGGACAGAGGATCCTGGTGGGCTGCCATCTGTGGGGTTGCACAGAGTCGGACATGACTGAAGCGACTTAGCCCCAGCAGCAGACCACATTATAAAATAAAATACAATATGTTAATAAGCAAAAGGAAGAGTATCATTGTTCATGGTGAATCACTACCAAAGTAATGTTACGATACATTGTGGGTAGCTGTCAAAGTCAGGTATCAACACCTTGTAGAGTTGTCTTTGTGCTGCTTGATAAGTAAATGATATATCTCTAAGAAAAGTATATAGTAAAAGAAGAATAGGACATGAAGATTTCCCTCGTGTCTTAGACAGTAAAAAATAATACATTTTCTGGAGAAGAAAAAATAATTATTGTCAAATTTGAATAAAAACTGAAGTTCAGATGGATTCGTGGTAACTTGGATTTCCAGTCTAAGAGCTAGGAAGTCCTTGATAATGATGTAACAAGGTCTGTATTGGAAGAATATCTCAGAGCGAATCCCCTTTTAGATTTCTTCAGCCTTTCAGCCTCTTGGTCGTTTTTGTTGTTGTTCAGTTGCTAAGTGGTGCCCAACTCTTCATGACTCCATGGACTGCAGCATGCCAGGCCTCCCTGTCCTTCACTATCTCTCAGTGTTTGCTCAAATTCATATCTACTGCGTCAGTGATACCATCCAACCATCTCATCTTCTGTCACCTCTGGTCACCTTTACCAGTATCAAAAGTTGTGAGATTTGGGGAACTTCAGTATGACTCCTAAATTTAAATCCTAGCAGGTATTCAACTTGATGTGTGTCCTTTTGTTGTTTAGTCACTAAGTTATGTCCAACTTATTTGCGACCCCATGGACTCTAGCCAGCCAAGCTTCTCTGTCTATGGAATTTCTGATATACAGGCAAGAATATAGGTAAGATTATAGGTGTGGGTTGCCATTTCCTTCTCCAGAGGATCTTGCCAACCCACGGACTGAACCCATGTCTCTTATATTAGCAGGCAGATTCTTTACCACTGAGCAACCAGGGAAGCATGTGTCCTTTAGGAAGGCTGAATACTTTCAGTTGTTTTATTTCCTATTCCTTTAGAAAGGTGGCAGTTTACCCTGAAAACAGTTTATAGAAATAATGAAAAATAACTGCTCAATATTATCCATATATATTTTATATAAATATGCCTTGTACCCAAAAAAGTCCCCCAAGCTAGTCAGGAGGAGAAGGGGATGACAGAGGATGAGATGATTGGATGGCATCACTCGATGGACTTGAGTTTGAGCAAGCTCTGGGAGTTGGTGATGCACAGGGAAGCCTGGTGTGCTGCAGTCCATGGGGTCTCAAAGAATCGGACATGATTGAGTGACTGAACTGAATGAACCTAGTCTTCTGTTATTTAAGTGCACAGAGTATATGTGTTATTCTGACATTAACTGGTCTTATAGTTATTATTTGTATTATTATTTACATTTATTTTTAATGCATTATTCTTATATTAAATAGTTACCTCTCAAGAGGTATGGCTTTAAGATTTCTCTGAAAACTGATAGAACTGATTCTATCTACCAAACTCGATCCATATAATTTCATGAAAAATATGTTTGCTATCAGTTTCTAAAAGTTAATTTTTTTGCTGTGTTATAGAAATTTTAAAATACACCTATATATCTATACACCTATATATCTATATAATTTCTATGGTAGTATTCCATGTAAATAGTCACTGTTCTGTTGTAATATAGATTTTATTCATTCAAGTGAACAAATGAATGCTACCTTAAACATTTTCCACAAGTTCTCTTTAGAGGTACAAATGCAAGAAATCCTATACCTTTGAAGAAAGTTAAAGTAGACATTGTGCTCAATAACATTATATTTCTGTATCTGAAATTCATAGCTAACTTATTGTCAATAGCTGAATCTGATTATGCTTTCTTAAATTCACCAAGAGTAACTTATGGCATCAGTAAGGAAATGATGGGGTGTGTGTGGGGAGCAAGTGCTAATAAGAAAGTTTTATTTTTTCCAATCAAATTTCAGATTTCTGTGACCTACAGTCATCACTCTTTAAGTCTTTTTGTTTGCTACAAATTTTCAATCTTTATTTTTGATACGGAATTGGAAAATAAAGAATATAAAACACATTGCTTTGGAATAATCTCTGGACTGTTTTTCAAATAAAATTTGTGCTGGGTTATTTTTTAGTGAGGCTTCTTCCTTGATGGCTCAATTGCTAAGGAATCTACCTACCATTCAGGAGACTCTGGTTTGATCCCTGAGTCAGGAAGATCCCCATGGAAAAGGGATAGGCTACCCACTCCAGTATTCTTGGGCTTCCCTTGTGGCTCAGCTGGTAAAGAATCCTGCAAGGTGGGAAACCTGATTCGATCCCTGGGTTGGGAAGATCCCCTGGAGAAGAGAAAGGCTACCCACTCTGGTATTCTGGGCTAGAGAATTCCATGGACTGGTGGACTGTGATAGCCCATTGAGTCACAAAGAGTCGGGCACAACTGAGTGACTTTCAATTTCACTTTTTAGTCATGTTGTCAATATGCAAAGTATAATTAGTAATACACATTTCATTTACTCTGCAGAGATCATATCACCTTTTGTTACTGTAATATATCTTGTGCCCTGATTAATTATTTTTATTTGCTCATCCTACAATACTGTTGGGACTTTGAAAGCAGTCAGTCTTTGTCAAAAGAATTTTGAAAAAAGTCAAGTATCATACTAACTGAATTGGTTGCTTACAATTTAAAAAATATCTAGGAGGACTACTAAGTGTCAGAATTTGGGCCAGGAGTTTTCACTTATTTTGACTAATTTTACCATCATAATACCTTTCAGATAATTGATGTTAATTCCTGTGAAGAAATCCAAACTCGAAAAGGTAATTTTATTACCATAATAAATGACATTATCTGGATTTATTGGCAAATCTTTAAGTCTTGTGTACTTGCCATGATTTTATAACAATTCACAATAGATTGAAAATATAAAATACTGCAGTTATAATTCAAAATAGATTGAAAATATAAACTAATTACTGTGAGCTTTATATCTTTAGAGGAGATAGGTATTTAAGTTTCTGAGGGAAAGAACAGAACTTTTTACTTGAATGTCCTTGAAAGAGAATAATAGGGAAAAAACTTGTTCTATAATCTAATGAATATTTTATAGATGAAAACCTTTACATTTTGCAGAATATGAATCAAGCCAACAGGACCACATGAGACTTTTGAGAGCAGGAGTCAAGAGAATGCAGTAAAGTATGACAAGGTAAAATGGCAAACCTTCATATGACCATGAGGGTGAGAGAGTCATCATCAGGGTAGGTGAGTGGTTGAATTGTCATAGCTGGCTGAATTACAAAATAAGCATCATTTGTAAAGCCATGATGATTTCCCTGACATAGCTAGGCCAGGGTGTCCTCACTCATGAGAGATAATTAGTAGTTGCAGATGACAGACTTGGATCTTGTTTTCCCCAAGATGCTCCAGAATGGTGTGTGGAGCTCCCAGTGAATTCAGAGAAAATGTGATTCTCAATTAAATACCTTTGCAATATTTTCCTGTAATTTATCACAATGGCTTACAGAAATAATTAATTGCAAATATAACTACATACCTGTCTATGGCAATATAAGAAAGTAAGGATTTTCCAAAACTACTGAATGATGTATAAATTATACATATCAAGTTTCTTCAGATATCCTGGTTCAAGGGCCTTGCTGTTACTTTGTAGGCATCAACCACCATCTCTTCAGCAGGAACCTACTTGAACTCTCCCTGCTGAAATATATTTGCAGCTCTAATGGATATTTTTTCAGTTCACTTCTGGAAAGAAACTGAAAAGCTGATGAAAAGTATATCATTTTCAATTTTTAAAATGGCTTTTAGTTCCATGCTAATAAATTATAAGTCCATAGTTCATAAGTTTTGGTTTAAGCACATAATTCTTATTTTGTTTACTGTCTCAAGAGTCTTAGCATAAAATGCTACTTTCATCATTCTAGACTCTTAAGAAAAATTACCTGTCAGCTTGAATTAAAGATAGTTTTTAAAAATATGTATTTTAAGAAAAGCTTCTCATTCCAAAGTGCTAAACAAACCACCACCCTTTGTGTTGCTGCTGCTGCTAAGTTGCTTCAGTCGTGTCCGACTCTGTGCGACCCCATAGACGGTAGCCCACCAGGCTTCCCCGTCCCTGGGATTCTCCAGGCAAGAACACTGGAGTGGGTTTCCATTTCCTTCTCCAATGCATGAAAGTGAAAAGTAAAAGTGAAGTCGCTCAGTCGTGTCCGACTCTTCGCGACCCCGTGAACTGCAGCCTACCAGGCTCCTCCGTCCATGGGATTTTCTAGGCAAAAGTACTGGAGTGGGGTGCCATTGCAAAAAAACAAGTAATTAAGAGTATATATCTCTATTTAGTGATTACATATTGCTACATGAAAAATTTTGTTATAAGCAGTGTTATCAATAAAAATCATGGAAAACACTTATAAGAGGGCATGGTGGTATAGTGAAATGTGCAGAATCTAGGCCATGGATCATTCTAGAATAATTTTTGTTAATATCTGGTTATGGGCTTCAATGTGTCATTTAATCTGTATCTTTTTTTGGGGGGGATGTATCCATTATTCCCCAAAACCCTCCTCCTATCCAGCCTGGCACATAACATTGAGCAGAGTTTCATGTGCTATACAATAGGTCTTTGTTTTTTACCCATTTTAAATATAGCAATGTGTACATGACCTTCCTATAGTTCCTAACTATCCCTTCCCCACCAGCCCCATCTCCGGCAACTATAAATTCATTTTCTAAGTCAGGGAAAATACTCTTTCTGTTAAGTATAAGTTCATTTGTATCATTTCTTTTCAAATTCCATATATAAGGGATATCATATGATATTTCTCCTGTTCTGTCTGACTGATTTCACTTAGTGTGACACTCTCTAGGTCCATACATGTTGTTTCAAATGGCATTGTTTCATTCTTTTCAATGCCTGAGTAAAATTCCATCGTATATATGTACCACATCTTCTTTATCCATTCCTCTGTCAATGGACATTTAGGTTGCTTTCATGTCTTGGCTATTGTAAACAGTGCTGCGGTGCACATGGGGTTGCATATATCTTTTGGGGTCATGTTTTTCTCTGGATATATACCCAGGAGTGGGATTGCAGCATCATATGGTAGCTCTATTATTACTTTTTGAGGAAACCACCATGCTGTTTTCCATAGTGGCTGTACGAATTTACATTACCACCAACAGTGCAAGAGGGTTCTCTTCTCACTATGCCCTCTCCAGTATTTGGTTTTTGTGGATTTTTTGATGATAGCTATTCTGACCAGTGTAAGGTGATATCTCACTGTAATCTGTATTTAATTTTATAATTTTAAAATGCAAATATTAATAGAACTTTGACTCATTTGCTAATTGAGTAAAATCCATTTATTTCTTAAAAATGGGTAAAGCTTTTACAGGATTTACATAGAAATTTTGGTTATTTGTTAATCAATTCCACGGCTAGTTAACAGCAATATAAAAAAAAAAAACTTTAACTTAGTTGCTAATAAGCTTGATATAAGTCAATGGTATTTTGTGGACTTGCATTAACAGAAATGAGACAGATGAGGCTTATTTATTTTGTGCTGCTGACCAGACTTCACCTGGAATACTGAGCTCTTTTCTGGAAAGTTCTATTTTGAGGGTCCTTTAATCAAATCAAAGAATGTTCAAGGGCAAGCAGTGAGCACATTTCTGGGTTGCTGCTGCTGCTGCATCGCTTTAGTCGTGTCCGACTCTGTTCGACCGGTTACTATCTGTAAATCATGACATGAGGAGGCATCATTGGAGAAGGAAAATTAGGACATTTAGTGCTCTTTTTGATTATTTTAAGGACTCACATATGTAGGAAAGTTTGGATCTAATTGGGGGAAGTTCTGAAGGATAGGACCAGGATAAAAAGGGGAAATTATAGGGAAGGAAGATGTAACTTAACATAAAAGAATTTCTAACATTTAAAGTACATGCCATAAGCCACTTCTTGAGAGAGTAGATTCTTTAGACTTGCATGTGTTTAATGAGAGACTAGAGAGACGTTTTGAGGAACTTTTACAAGAATTAGCCTATTGTATATTATGTACCACATTTTCTTTATCCATTCATCTGTCAGTGGACATGCAGGTTGCTTCCTTGTCCTGGCTATTGTAAATAGTGCTGCAATGAACACTGGGGTACACATGTCTTTCAGAATTGTTGTTTTCTTGAGAATATTAGTCAGCCATAGAAAATAATGAATTGAGTCAGTTCTAATGAGGTGGATGAACCTAGAGCCTGTTATACAGAGTGAAGTAAGTAAAAAAAAAAAAAAAAAAAAATATATATATGTATATAGTGTATAACACACACACACACACACACACACATATATATATAGAATCTAGAAAAATGGCATTGATGAACCTATTTACAGGGAAGGAATGGAGATGCAGATGTAGAGTATAGACTTGTGGACACAGTGGGGGATGAACAGAGAAAGCAGGATCAACATATATACACTATCATGTATAAAATAGATAGCTGGTGAGGAGTTGTTATGTAAAGCAGGGAGCCCAGCCTGGTGCTTTGTGATGACTTAGAGGAGTAGGATGGGGTAGGGGAAGGACACTTAAAAAGTAGGGGATACTAATTACTTTACAATATTGTATTGGTTTTGCCATACATCAACATGAATCCGTAAATAAATTTATATTAAAAAATAAATATATTATTTGGAATTCTGTAAAAAAAAAAGAGGTAGGGGATACATGTATAATTATAGCTGATTTGCATTGTTGTACAGCAGAAACCAACAAAACATTGTAATCGTAATTTTCCTCCAATTAAAAAAATTTTTTAAAAATAATTAGCCTAGGTTACCTCTTAAATGGTAAAGGCCCTTTATACATTCATATTTTAAAATTTATTATATTTTTATAATAAAATTAATATTTAGCTAATTATTCATATGTGTCTGAGTTTATTTCTAGAAAATTGCAGGTGAAAATCTAATGTTTTTATCAGTATTGTGTTCTAGTTTATGGCATTTCCCCAGATAAGCCTAAGACTTATAAAGTACCATATCCTTAAAATTTTTTTATGTTATTGATAAATGACCTGTATATTTTTTCTTTGCCATTTTTAGGAAGTGTTTAAGAATATTTTTCACCTTTCATATTACCCTAAAAGAATTTTTTAAAAGATTAAGGGTTGGAAGTATCTTATAGATTTATGAAGTGAAGTGAAGTCGCTCAGTCATGTCCGACTCTTTGCAATCCCGTAGACTGCAGCCTACCAGGCTCCTCCATCCATGGGATTCTCTAGGCAAGAATACTGGAATGTGTTGCCATTTCCTTCTCCAGGAGATCTTCCCAACCCAGGAATCGAACCCAGGTCTCCCGCATTGCAGGCAGACGCTTTAACCTCTGAGCCACCAGGGAAGCCAAATAAAACAACCAGTGGCACAGGGCTCCACCGCGGGGTCCGTGCACCCACCCCCTCACCTCCCACAGAGAGGAGGGGGAGGTTTCTGCCCACGTGCTCTGGCAGCCGCCACGGTGGCCACTGCGCACTCGGGAGGGGCAGCGGCTTGAGGGTCTGGTACTATAGATTTATAGTCTGATAATTTATCCAGTGTTCTTGATCCCTTTGTATGCTAGTTACCAGAGCTTGCCTACCTTATGCTTGAACACACAAACACTGAAAAAGCAAAAGTAAGTAAACACTAGTTTTTAACACTTCTATCTAATATTTTTGGGTAGCTCTTATTTTTAGCACAACTTTCTTTTAATTTTTGAGTTTTTTTTTTTTTCCTTCTAATCACTTTACTCTAATTCTATTCATAGGGCCACCTAGTGTAAACCTAAACCTTTTTCTAGATAAATCACTCTTTGTATAGTTAAACACAATGACTCTACTGCCTCACCTCCAGTTATATCTTATGCTTATACTTGGGAATTATGAGGTATTTTTTAACCACGTATAGGACTTTACATTTTTTTCTTACTAAATTTCATCTTGTTAGATTTTATTTTTTTTAAATATTCACTCCACAAATTTTATATGCTGTGACAGCATTTGAAAAAACTTTCTACAGTATTTCATTGCATTCTAAGTGAAGTTTGGTTAGGCATTCATTCATTAGCTTTCTCTGAAGGGAAATCCTTAAGCTACAATTGAATCAGAAGTAGTAAATTCATTTGGCATGCTAATCAACACTCTGGGTATTAATGGATGTTACCTTTTGATAGTACTTCCTGTTCTACTTGCAAAATAAAACTAGAAATCATATTGATAAAAAATGTAAACTAAAAAGGATAAGGTAAAATGAAAAATGCACACATGAAATGATTCCATCAGCATCTATTGATAGGCCAGAGAAATTGCTTTGGGCTCAGAATGTATTAGATGTTGTAATACAGTGATAATTAAAAAATGATGCAGTCTCTATCCTCTTGACGTTTACAGTCCAGAGAGAGAGACAGATGTGAATCAATCATGCAAACATATTTCAAATTTAAGTTGCAGTAAGTTTTCTAAAAGAGTACATATTCTTAGCGATGCATACTGAATTATTAGGGATTCCCAGGTGAAGCTGGTGGTAAAGTACCCACCTGCCAATGCAGGAGATGTGGGTTTGATCCCTAAGTCTGGAAGATCCCTGGGAGAAGGAAATGGCAACCCACTCCAGTATTCTTGCCTGGAGAATACCCTGGATAGAGAAGCCTGGCGGACTAGGGTTGCAAAGAGTCGAATGTGACTGAAGCGACTTAACACACACATATTGTCCCAAAATAATAACAATCAGGTTCTAGGTGAAGACATAGTGAAATGAGACTGCCGTGAATAACTATTTGCTGGATTTGGACATTGGAAACATGAGACTACATTATTTTATTCTCTCTACTTGTGAATATCTCTAATATTTGCTATAATAAAGAGTGGTAGACATTAAGAAGTTCAACTCTTTACCAGTGGTAAGGAGAGGAGATACCCAATTTGATGTAATAGAAGAATTGATACAGGCAGGAAAGTGTAGAACAACTTCTGACAGGAGATGACAATTTAGATTAGAAGGATGAACAGGAGTCAGGTGACTTAAAAATTAAAGACAAAAGATCCAAAGCCTTATTGCACAGGGAGCAATATTGGGTCTGAGAGATAAAGAGAGCCAATGTGGTTGGAGAGCTTGAGGATGGATGGGGAGGAGGTTAGTATATGTAGCTGAAAAGTGAAGCAAAGGCCAGATGAAGAATGAGTTTTGTTCTTAATAGCTAAAGGAAGTCATAGAAGGATCTTATGCATGGAAGGAACAAAATTACATTTGCTTTTAGAAAAGATTGTTCTGGCTGTTTTGTGAAGACTGATTTTGGGGACACATAGGGTGTTGCAGGTGGACTAATCAGAAGCTGCATATCTTCTCCAGAAAACATCCTTGTTACATTAGCACCCTAAAGCTTTAGCTTCTGTTAGTTTAGACAAATAACTTTCCCTGTTGATTTTACCACTTCTAAATCCTATAATTCTCTCTTCTCTTTAGCTGTTCCACCATCTTCCATGTGTAAATCTCCTTCAACTCATGTCTAGAACAGCAAACAGCCTAAACTCTCCAGTTTTATCTTTTATCAGAAGCTTTCTTGCTTCCTTAGCCTGCAATCCATCCTTTAAAAAATGTATGTCCCATGAAGAGTTCTGAGCATAGAACATTTCTGGCTCTTATATTTTAAATTGAATTGAGTTCCACAGTTTCCAAATGGGGGTGGTAAGATTACCAGATGAAATACCAGACATCCAGCTCAATCTGAAATTTAGATTAACAGTGAATATATTTTGTATAAAAATTTGGATACACTTATATGCAATATATAGGATATGCAATATTTAGTGTTGCCACTAAAAATTATATGCTATTTGTCAGAAATTCAAATTTGACTGACTCTCCTGTTTGTTTTGTTTTCTTTTTAATAAATCTGACAATCCTAGGGGATGGAAAGCAAGTAAATATCTTGAATCCAAGCTGAATGACTACCACATCCATTTCATGAATGATAGAAAAAATTTAGTAAGTTAAATTGCAGTATTATGCTTACTATTTTTGACATTTCTACTATTTAAAATATAATGAAAGAAATATACATTTTAAATAAGTGGACTGTTTTCTACTTGCTCACATTAACAAAGATTAAACCAGATATTTAAAGATTGCTGATTTGGAGGAATCCTGCCCAGAATCTCACATCTGTTGATCCAGACCTACCTTTAACAAATGTCTTACTTGAACCATATCTTTGTCCTGATTCTTGTCCTTCCTTCTCTCTGTTATTGTGAGCAGAGACTTATACAATCCCATTGTGAACTGATACCATCCCATATCCCATTATGAACTGATGACCCCCCCATAGTTCCCAAGGTGGAAAGCGATCTCTTTTACAAAAATTTTAGGGAGAGTCCATTGTAAACTTATGTAAAACCATCTACTGCTTGCCTCCTGATTTCCCTTTCCTCCCTTTATATTGTTTCTATAATGAGCTGGAAATCACATTGGGAAGGGGATGGAAATTGTGCACTTAAAAGAACGATTCAAGGACATCCAATGCCTTAATATAGAAACTATAAAATATTTATGAGTAAAATATTTTATTTAACTTGAACTTAGTGATCAGTGTAGGATATTTTTTAAACACTGCTTCCTAAGTCTGTTAAAATGAAGCACAAAAATGCCAGTCCAGCCAGTTTGATAATAATTCTGAGAAAGAAGTTAAGTAATGTTTTCATGTAAATAGTTTCTCTAATTACTTTGATTTTACAAAGAAGTTATTTATATTGCTTTGATGGTACATAGAGGCTTCCCTGATAGCTCAGTTGGTAAAAAATCCACCTTCGATGGAGGAGACCCCTTTTTAATTCCTAGATCCAGAGGAGATCCACTGGAGAAGGGATAGGCTACCCACTCCAGTATTCTTGGGCTTCCCTTGTAGCTCAGCTGGCCTCAAGAATTTCATGGACTGTATAGTCCATGGGTTTGTAAAGAGTCAGACACTACTGAGCAACTTTCACTGTCATTTGATGGTACATCAGTTCAGTTCAGTTCAGTTCAGTTCAGTTGCTCAGTCATGCCCGACTCTTTGCGATCCCATGAATCGCAGCACGCCAGGCCTCCCTGTCCATCACCAACTCCTGGAGTTCACCCAGACTCACGTCCATCGATGGTACATAGGCTCTGATTAATATATAATACTCTTATTAATACATAATATTAAAACTGCTATATATCAAGTTGTACTTTGAAATTTCACTTTATTAGAATAATAGAAATCTTTAAAGTTATCAATTATACATATATATATATGTATATTAATGAGATGAAGGTAATGGCAATCCACTTTAGTATTTGTACCTGGAAAATCCTATGGATAGAGGAGCTTGGCAGGCCACAGTCCATGGGGTTGCAAAAATTCAGACACGACTTAGCAACTGAACAATTATAACAACATGGAGTATGTTTTGGGTGAAAATGCAGAACATATTTTTAAATAAATTTAAACAGACTGCTTTTTTTTTTTACTATTGAAAAAATTTTAGTAGTTATGTGAAAATTTCTTACCCACATTTTGGAATTCAATTTTATTGACTTTTAAATTATTAAATGTTTAAGCATTTTTTACTTTTATAAAATCTTTGGGGTCATATGATTATACAAATGAAAATTATTTGGAGAATCAAAATAATATGTTTTATTAACATAAATTATTTAAGTTTATAAGCAGCTTTCTTTATGGAGCCCCATAAGAATTTCTTTTTGGGATATTGAGTATAGCTTATTTATCATGAATGTCAGAGATAAGGAAATGCAGATGGATATATGTAAATGTGTAGATAACTATAATATGTATTATATGCAAAGAAGATTCAGCAGAATTTCTACTGAATAACTCAGTGGGCCATTAAGAAGCAAATATTCAGCAAGCATAAAATGAATTTTGAGGAAAGTTTGCATGTTAAAACAAATCTTAAATCTTTAATCAAAGATCTGTATTCCTAATAAGTGGGCTCTGTTTACATGATGTATTGTTACATGGTTTCCCTGGGAGTTTTGGAAATATTGGTGATAACATTATTGGATAAAATGTGGGTGAAATGGTAGAAGAGAAGACTGAAAAACTAAACTGACTTCAATGTGGATGATATTTGTGGCATGGTATAATGGAGACCAGATGGAAGGACTATTTTCCATATAGACTGAGCGTGGCTAAGTTCCAGACATGTACAAAGGAAATTTTGGTTATCTCTTTAGAAGAATCAGGCTTAAGCAGTACTGGCTTTAGGTCAATTAGTGGAAAGCCAGTTCACTCAATGACTCAGTTCACTTGTTTCTTTTTATCATATATTTTTTCAGTTTACCAGTTTTATCTTCATAAACTTCCTTTTGTCTTCATAACATCTCTTAAAGTAATGTTTAATGTGCTCCTGACTCCAAGCCTTGTTATAGTAACTGTAGACCTTCGAACCAAGAAAGAGAGAGATTTAAATGCAGAGGAACATAATTTTGGATAAAATGAATTCTTACCAATATAGTCTTCATCAATATATTGAATATATTTTTATCCTTTATTAATATATTCTTCATATACTTTAATCTAAAAGAAAACATTAATTTATACTAATGAGAATTTATCTTTTGGAGAATAGATTGTTATGAAAACATTTTAGGACTTTATTTTTATATAACTAGATAATATGTTCATAAATAATACTATATTATTAATAGAACAGAACAACAATTGCATATACTCATTAATTATATTTTTATATGTTCCTCACTTCCTGCTTGTCTCTCTCTGTCTTTCTCAACTACAGTTTCACTCTTCTCCTTAGTCTTCTACTTCTTAAAAAGCTATCTTGAAAACTCAAATGAAAAAGGCTAAAATGAAGAGAGAATTATATATATATATAATTTGAAAATAAATATGTAAATTGAAATTTAGTTTAATAAACTCTGATTTCTGATTCATTTTTCTCATTTTGGTAAAGCTTATTCTTTCCAAAAGGCAAACAACCACAAGAAAACATGGCCATGAAGGAGCTATTTTTATCACAGTATGGGAAAGGGAGTAAAGGGAAATGGATCTGAGTTACAAACTACATTTAAGACATATATAGGTTAAACATTAAATTTCAATGGCTCAGGATAAGTGTTTTTAATGTCACAAATAGGTTATGTGATCTGAATCAGTAAACTGATGGCTGAAAAAAAATCTCTGTATTTATATATGCTCCCAAGGATGGCAAAGTGTATGCTTATTATTCACTAAATCCCCACTTTTCCCACTTTTATTTTGGATGCATTTAGACTATCATTTCTTAGCAGCCAAATATAAAATAGTCAGAAATATGTAAACAATAAATTAGATTGAACTAACTAGTCAGGAATTGAGATTAATTAAATGACTTAGTTTTGCATCATCTTGCCAAAACTGTGGGGAATAAGGCAGTTAAACACAGCAAGAGAATGTGCTGTGATTGAAATGGATAGTAAGTATGATCATCTGTCACCAAAGAAAATTGTCTATGGCAATTATGACCTCAAGTTTCTCTTGAATTGTGAGCTGTTGAAAATATCATTGCTCAGTTTCAGCAGGGTGAGAAAAGTAGTCTCCTCAGTTTTCATGAAAGCATGCTTAAATGAGATGACTTAGTAATAAACCTTGTACAGTTTTGATATTTAGTAAGAAGCATAAATATTAGGTTTTCATCACCATTGCTCATTCGATTTTAAACAGCTAGCTATGAAAAATTAAATATATATATATATATATAATTATTGCCTATACAAACCTTTCTTAACATTTCCAGACTATTCTGAGGTCTTTTAATGAACATTTATTCTAAATTAATTGGCTGTATTGTATATGGTGCTTACTAATGGGAACTCTCTACTCAGTATTTTTCATCTTTTTTGGGCAGTTATAAGTGCCCGAGGAGAAGGCAATAGCATCCCACTCCAGTACTCTTGCCTGGAGAATCCTATGGACGGAGGAGCCTGGTGGGCTACAGTCCATGGGGTCGCTGAGGGTCAGACACTACTGAGCGACTTCACTTTCACTTTTCACTTTCATGCATTGGAGAAGGAGATGGCAACCCACTCCAGTGTTCTTACCTGGAGAATTCCAGGGACGGGGAGCCTGGTGGGCTGCTGTCTATGGGGTAGCACAGAGTCGGACACGACTGAAGTGACTTAGCAGCAGCAGCATAGGTGCCCGAAACTATAACTATAGGTTATAGTTATAGTTATTTAGCTTTTTGTTTATATTTACTTAAGATATTTATATGCAAGAATTCCTGAAATGGTTGAAACCAAAAAATGGAAACTCCGTTTCCTGGGAATGTTGTGTTTCTTAGAAGGCAGTGTATAAAGTACTGCTAGGTAGACTAAGTGTATGACTTTAAATAAGCATCTCCTTTTCTAGTGTGTCTGGCTTTTTTTTTTGAAAACAAACTTATGTTTACCAAAGGGGAAATGTGGGAGAGAGGAATATACTAGAAGTTTGAGATTAACATATATACATTTCTCTTCTATATATAAAACCGATAATCAACAGGGATGTGATGTTCACAGGAAAGTCTATCAATATTCTGTAATAACCTATATGAGGAAGAATCTAAAAAAAGTGGATATAGATATATTTATAACTGAATCACTTTGCTATATACCTGAAACTAACACAATGTGGTAAATCAACTATACTCCAATATAAACTGAAACTTAAATTAAAAAAATAAATAAAGAGATCTAGAAATAGAGGCACCTGAGCTAGCAAGGAAACTGTGTGAAAAATCATGATCAGCCAGCAGACACTGAGTCCTTGGCTGAAACTCCCTTCATAGACTGTAATGAATGTGTACCAAATCTGGTGTGCAGAAGGCAGCTTTCCCATGAGGGCTGTCAAGTCACCTTTAAAATCACACAGATCATTCTACTAAAATTTGGTGTGGAAAACCACCACATCAAATAAAGTATCTGCTAGTTTAATGCTTCTACATGATTAAAAAATAGGTCATTTTTACAGCTTGAATTTAAAGCATAAATATATTGGTAATCTCCATGGATGAAGGACTGATTTTTTACTCCCAAACTAGTATGTTATTATGTGCATAAGTTACCTCTTCCATACTCCATTTATAATATTCTCACTACCCACTTTTATGCAGAAATTATCACTAAGAGACTTATTGTGATACAAGTGAACATCATTTATTAAATACCCTTTCCTCACCTCTCACTATAGATATATCAACAACAAAAATAAATGCAATGGTTAACTCCCCAAAGTAGCATAGACAAAAGGCAAGAATCAAGAACTTGAAGAAACATGAGATCAAATCAACAGTGTTTTTAAACAGATACTTCATAGAGAGTTCTGTACAAAGACTGCATGGAAGATGGTAAGTGGAACCATATTTCACAGTCTGAAATTCACTGAATATAAATTTGAAGTTAATCTAAAGCAGAAAAAGATCACAAATAAACATCACTTGAAACTATTGAAAGTCAGGAATAAGCAATGGGCAATGGATCTGGATGACATATGGCAGTATTTCATTCTTTTTCAAAAAGACAACCCACAGAATGGGGGAAAATATTTGCAAAGGAAGCAACCAACCAAGAATTAATCTCCAAAATATATAAACGGCTCATGCAACTCTTATGGAAAAGGCAAACAACCTGATCAAAAAATGCCATTTCTCCCAAGAAGACATACAGATGGCCATAAAGCACATGAAAAGGTGCTTAGCATCACTAATTATTAAAGAAATGTAAATCAAAACTAAAGTGTGCTATCACATCACACTGGTCAGAATGGCCTTCATCAAAATGTCTACAAACGATGAATGCTGGAAGGGTGTGGAGAAAAGAAAAGCCTCCTACACTGCTAGTGAAATGAAAGTAAAAGTCACTCAGTTGTGTTCGACTCTTTGAGACACCATGGACTGTATAATCCATGGAATTACCCAGGCTAGATTACTGGAGTGGGTAGCTTTTCCCTTCTCCAGGAGAACTTCCCAACCCAGGGATCAAACACAGGTCTCCTGCATTGCAGGCGGATTTTTTAGCAGCTGTTATGGGAATGTAAATTGATACGGTCACTATGGAGAACAGTAAGGAAGTACCTTAAAAAGTTAGAAATAAATATGATCGATATGATCCAATAATTTCACTTCTGGGCATGTATCCTGAGAAAGCAATAATTCAAAAAGATATATATACTCCTATGTTATTGGTTGCACTGTTTATAATAACCAAGATATGGAAGAGTGAAAGTCGCTCTGTCGTGTCCCACACTTTACAACCCCATGGACTATACAGTCCATGAAATTCTCCAGGCCAGAATACTGGAGTGGGTATCCATTACCTTCTCCAGGGGATCTTCCCAACCCAGGGATCGGACCCAGTTCTCCTGCATTGCAGGTGGATTCTTTACCAGCTGAGTCACAAGGAAAGCCCAAGAGTACTGGAGTGGGTCAGTTCAGTTCAGTTCAGTCGCTCAGTTGTGTCCATCTCTTTGCAACCCCATGAATTGCAGCACGCCAGGCCTCCCTGTCCATCACCAACTCCCGGAGTTCACCCAAACTCATGTGTATCGAATTGGCGATGTCATCAAGCCATCTCATCAAGCCATTTCATCCTCTGTCGTCCCCTTCTCCTCCTGCCCCAAAACCCTCCCAGCATCAGGGTCTTTTCCAGTGAGTCAACTCTTCTCATGAGGTGGCCAAAGTATTGGAGTTTCAGCTTCAACATCAGTCCTTCCAATGAACACCCAGGACTGATCTCCTTTAAAATGGACTGGTTGGATCTCCTTGCAGTCCAAGGGACTCTCAAGAGTCTTCTCCAACACTGCAGTTCAAAAGCATCAATTCTTCAGTGCTCAGCTTTCTTCACAGTCCAATTCTCACATCCATACATGACCATAGGAAAAACCATAGCCTTGACTAGACAGACCTTTGTTGGCAAAGTAATATCTTTGCTTTTGAATATGCTATCTAGGTTGGTCATAACTTTCCTTCCAAGGAGTAAGCGTCTTTTAATTTCATGGCTGCAGTAACCATCTGCAGT
>NW_011494728.1:681846-682601 GCF_000754665.1 Bison bison bison
TAAAGTCTGACACTGTTTCCACTGTTTCCCCTTCTATTTCCCATGAAGTGATGGGACCACATGCCATGATCTTAGTTTTCTGAATGTTGAGCTTTAAGCCAAGTTTTTCACTCTCCTCTTTCACTTTCATCAAGAGACTTTTCATTTCCTCTTCACTTTCTGCCATAGGGGTGGTGTCATCTGCATATCTTAGGTTATTGATATTTCTCCTGGCAATCTTGATTCCAGCTTGTGTTTCTTCCAGTCCAAAATTTCTCATGATGTACTCTGCATATAAGTTAAATAAGCAGGGTGACAATATACAGCCTTGACATACTCCTTTTCCTATTTGGAACCAGTCTGTTGTTCCATGTCCAGTTCTAACTGTTGCTTCCTGACCTGCATATAGGTTTCTCAAAAGGCAGGTCAGGTAGTCTGTTATTCCCATCTCTTTAAGAATTTCCACAGTTTACTGTGATCCACACAGTCAAAGGCTTTGGCATAGTCAATAAAGCAGAAATAGATGTTTTTATGGAACTCTCTCACTTTTTTGATGATCCAGCAGATGTTGGCAATTTGATCTCTGATTCCTCTGCCTTTTCTAAAACCAGCTTGAACATCTGGTAGTTCACAGTTCATGTATTGCTGAAGCCTGGCTTGGAGATTTTTGAGCATTACTTTACTAGTGTGTGAGATGAGTGCAATTGTGTGGTAGTTTGAGCGTTCTTTGGCATTGCCTTTCTTTGGGATTGGAATGAAAACTGACCTTTTCCAGT
>NW_011494728.1:682701-695958 GCF_000754665.1 Bison bison bison
CCTGTGGCCACTGCTGAGTTTTCTGAAGATCTGGCATATTGAGTGCAGCACTTTCACAGCATCATCTTTCAGGATTTGAAATAGCTCAACTGGAATTCCATCACCTCCACTAGCTTTGTTTTAGTGATGCTTTCTAAGACCCACTTGACTTCATACTCCAGAATGTCTGGCTCTAGGTGAGTGATCACACCATTGTGATTATCTGGGTCGTGAAGATTTTTTTTGTACAGTTCTGTGTATTCTTGCCACCTCTTCTTAATATCTTCTGCTTCTGTTAGGTCCATACCATTTCTGTCCTTTATCGAGCCCATCTTTGCATGAAATGTTCCCTTGGTTTCTCTAATTTAGCCTATCCTTTTCCAGTGGATCTTCCCAACCCAGGAATTGAACTAGGCTCTTCTGCATTGCAGGCAGATTCTTTACCAACTGAACTATCAGGAAAGCCCTAACCAAGACATGGAAGCAACCTAAATGTCCATCAACAGAAGAATGGATGAAGATGTGATACCTATGTCCAGTGGCATGTTACTCAGCCATTAAAAAAAAATAATAATGAAATAGATCTCTTTTTTCTGAGTCCTTGGACAAAGGTAGTCTTCTGGTCTCCTGCCAAGGTGTGCTTAAGGGTGGAGGAGAGAATTTTAAAGGCAATTTCCCCTATTCTTACTTAGTACATTCCCACCGAAAATTACCTGAGCTTTTTGTTCAGATATCCTTCAATAGTGAGGTGATCCCTACATCTGAGCTGATCCACCAGCCAGTTCCTGTTTCATGAGGAAAAATGGAACAGGCTGATTCTGTGATTCTCCAGGTACAAGACTCTCTCTTACTCATTGCAGCAAGTGATTAAAGACTTAACTCTTTCACTTATTTTTTTGTTGCTTTAATTGGATACTTCTACACCTGACAGCTTGGATCTCTCTTTCCCAACCCAAGTGAGCTCCTGACAGGTATACATATAGAAAATAGTCATCAGTTTAGATGTAATTAAAGATGTACATTTACTATTTGTCTATCTTAAAGGACATAATTTTTATAGTTATTTTTATATTAAAGATAAATTAAGTCAAGGTAAAGTAGCCAATATTTTGTTCATACTAATTTAAGCCAATTATATTTCCTAATAAACTAATTTATAATAATTTTTTATTTTAATTAGTATAATAAATTCCAAAAATTGAGATAGTCTTTGTTAGCTAAACTGTTGATTTAAGAATGAAATTAATTTGAAAGAATTCACTGTTGATATTTTACATGCTTAGATTGCTAATAGAAATGTTTCTGTCTAAATGAAAAAATTGTATGTACAGAATGTTAACTTCTTTTCTAAGTTTAATTTAAATTTAGTAGAACCTTAACACACTGTGTATGTCTTAATGTCTCAGTGGGTTTAGTAATTCAACAGTAAAATCATACCTCTGGCTGCATTTTTGTGGTATAATTTGAAGGCCATCTTACACAAGGTTCCCACACTGATTAAACAAATTTTCCACTAATATTTACACTAATCTTTTAAGGTATAACTTTGAAGATAAAAAAAAGGTGGAGATATAAGTGTTTAATTATACAGACTGACTAAAATTTTAACATTTATTTAGAACTTTAAGTTTTCAGCCATTTCAGTGTGGTTAGTCATTCATCCAGAATCCTCATTGTTCTAAACTCATGAGCTTGCTTTCTCATGGAGGATTTATGAACTGACACTGAGATAACTGACTGAGAATTGGGTTTCTAGATGTTTTCTTATTCCATTATCTAGATAAATGTAAAAGAAAGTTAATATTTTCTGTCTATTTGAAAAAATAACAAGTCCTTATATTAGATATAGGTAAATATTTGCTCTGAAGTAGCAAATGTTCTATATTTAAATAATTAACTACTTACTGCATAGTGGATTCAGTGAGTAAATGCATGTAAAAGCATTTTAGCTTAGTTTCTTAAGCATGTGATAAATATTAACATTATTTTTATTACTATTTTATACTTTTTTTCTGTGTTACTTTGACATTATCTTTACATTGTATTTGTCTTCTACTAAATTGCCTTCTCTTATAAGGCAGGGATACTCTCTTGTTTATCTCTGATTCCTTAGACAATGCACTGATTCAGATTCATAATAGGAAGTCAATAAATGCTTTTCAGATTTATCAGTTAAGTATAATAGGAAAATAATATTAATATGTTGTCAAATTGACATATTGTGTTCATTCTGGTGTAGAATGGCAAAATGATTAACTTTTCTTACCTAATGGAATATGGGAGTGCAGGCTCTCTTACTTTCTGTGGTTATCTCTTATGAGTAGTCTTGGACTCCCTGTCAGCCACTCATAGGTCCTGGAGGGAAAATACCACGTTACTTTTTCCAGTCAATTATGTGCCTATGATCAACTTCTGAACATTTAAATCTAAATGGAAGACAAAATAAGTTGTTTTTTTTTTTTAGTTCACAATCAAGGATCTCAAGATTTATGCATTTTTTAATTTATCCAAAGTCAGCATTGCTCAATAGAGTACATCAATTTTGTTGAATATGACTTGTATCTTGTCTTTAATAATACTGTTTTTGTAGCTAAGATGAAAGTGGTATTGAATGACAATGAGATTTGTCAGTCGTATAGGCATAAATCTAGGGTTTAAGTTTAAAACCTGTATTAAGTATACTAGTTATGGATAAGGATTTATTATACAACTCCATTATTTCGAACTCTGGGAGAATGAAACATTATTAGTTATTTTTAAGAATGCTATGCATTTTTTTACACAATTTAATATTTCCTTTGTCTTCCATTTTATTTGGAATGAGCATTCAGCGTGTAATACTGAAATGCACAACTTTTATGATGCAAACTTACAGTGTTTCGTTTCTCATAAATTGATGAGTGACTAATTTTAAAGGATTTGCCATTCTTCTCTAGTGTAGTATCTAATGTATAGAAGGTTTAGTGCTTTGAAGTTATTAGAAAAGATACTTATCAGAAAATAGTTATTTATCATCTTGTTATTCCTGTTCTGGCCTTTTTCTATCTTTGCTCATGCATATGTCTTGACATCTAAGTTCAGTCCCACAGGTAAATTCCTCTCTTCCCTTTTCTCTGTTCAAGACTTGCAGTGAGTTCAAAGGAAGCCATGAGCACAAAGAAAGTGCTGCCTTGGAGAAATTAACCATAGTAAATAATCTGAGTGAATGTTGCATGTTTTAAAAGAAATGTAGGCACCACTGCTGCTGCTGCTGCTAAGTCACTTGTGTCCGACTCTGTGTAACCCTATAGATGGCAGCCCACCAGGCTCCCCCGTCCCTGGGATTCTCCAGGCAAGAACACTGGAGTGGGTTGCCATTTCCTTCTCCAATGCATGAAAGTGAAAAGTGAAAGGGAAGTCGCTCAGTCGTGTCCGACTCTTAGCGACCCCATGGACTACAGCCTACCAGGCTCCTCCATCCATGGGATTTTCCAGGCAAGAGTACTGGAGTGGGGTGCCATTGCCTTCTCTGGTAGGCACCACAGCAGGATATAATATTAAGTGAAAATGAAAAGGAATATCCCACAAGATACTCAATGGGATGACAAGATAAAGTTGAACTTTTATTCCTTATCTAAATAATTTCATCATAATTTCTCTGTGCTATTGAAGTTCATCAGGGAATGTCAGGGTATCACCTTTTGAATTAGGCTAATGTGATTTCCATAACCTCCTGATCTTTCTTTTTAGTTGGAGTATCACCTTGGCAAGTTAATTCAGAATTTTTATCATATACTTACTCATGGGTTTGTTGTGAGTAATGTTCTAGAATTTGTAACTCTAAGGAATCCTTAAACATCAGATGTAAATTTTAAGGGTTCACAGAGAAATAAAAAAAAATCTTATTTTAACTCACAGCATCTCATTTATGTGTGCCCATATATATTTTAAAGAGGATAGTAAAAGAAAGGAAAGGAAAATGGGAAAGACAGGACAGGGAAAGGAAGGGGAGGGAAGAGATAGGAAAGGAAATGTTTATGGAGTGTTGTGGACAGAGAAAGAATTAGGAATATCACCTATTTGCCTATATTCTCTCATCCATCAAAAGCATGGTGTTTCGTGGCCTGAGTGTTTTTCTCTATATGATGTAGCCTGGAATGTTATCAACTCCTCTTGAGGTCAAGACTATAATTAACTCAGTTCCTCCCTGCCAAAAGTCCTGTTTTAAGAATACTGACTGGTTTGGGTTGTTTCTGAATTTTAAATAAATAGACAATAAATGCCAAGGTCAGTATTCTTCATTCCTGGCCAGACAGTTACTCTGTTCTTACCTCTTCTTTGTTATTATCAAAAACAGTGCACTCTTTCTCAAACATATTATATCAGAAGTGCTGTCTTCATTGGAATATTTTTCTTCTAAGACTTTTAATGAATCAAAAATCTGCTATTACTGGCTCTGTTATATAATCTTGTTTCTGAAAATACAATTTAATAATATTTCTAATTAAGACTTTTGAATAGTATATATTTTTTCAGTATATGAGTGAGTAAATTTGTTCTAACATTACATCTATCTAATTGGTTAATCTAGCCAAAGTGATATATCTTAAAACAAACTACTTAATATCTAAACATATTTTATTTTATAAGTCTCTCCATTCCTTTTTTCTCCAAAGCAGTAAAGCTACAGTGTTCTTATAAAAATTGCTATACAGGTTGTGAAAGATCATAACAAATTGCTTGTCATATAGCATGCTCAATCAATGTTATTCCTACATTTCTTCTTAGTGGTGCCTGTTCTTCATCCATAGTGAATTGCTCTTGATTTCAAAATCTAAGATAAAAGCATTTTCCTAAGAGAGTAAATTATGTTATTGTCAAGCTACTTTTATAAAAATGATGTGTTGGACCAGCTGAAAAGTTTATGGACTTACTCTTGTAAAAATGCATGAAATGGCTACATTTTTATTTTCTGAGTCATAGCTGAGTTGACAGTTGTTTGCTTGCTTTATTACTTATTTGAGAAACAGATGGAATCTAACAAAATGTTCCTACTTTTCTCTTTGGAAGCTTCAAGACATTCTGATTAGTATGTGTGTGTGTGTGTGTGTGTGTGTGTTTCTTATGCACATAGACTCAAAAATTCTTAGAAAAGTATTATCAAATGAAATCAAATAATGTATAAAATAATTATATGCCATATCCTAGCAGGATTTATCCCAGGTATGCAAGACTGACTCAACATTTCATAATCAACCAATGTAATCCATCACATTAATAAGCTAAAGAAGAAAAATCAAAGGACCATATCAAGAGATGCTAAAAAAGCATTTGACAAAATACAACACACATTTACAATAAAAACTCTTTATTTACAATAAAAAATGAGGAATAGAGGGGAATATCCTCAACTTGAGAAAGCATATCTTCAAAAAACCTAAAGGACACATCATACTTAATGAATGTCTAGAAAATTTCCCAGTAAAATCAGAAAGAACTAAATAAATGGAGAGATATTCCATATTTTTTGATAAAAAGACTAAAAATTGTCAAGATGACAGTTTTTCCCAACTAGATCTGTAGTTTCTGTGCTGCTGCTGCTGCTAAGTCGCTTCAGTCGTGTCTGACTCCATGCGACCCCATAGACAGCAGTCCACCAGGCTCCCCCATCCCTGGGATTCTCTAGGCAAGAACACTGGAGTGGGTTGCCATTTCCTTCTCCAATGCATGAAAGTGAAAAGTGAAAGGGAAGTTGCTCAGTCGTGTCTGACTCTTAGCGACCCCATGGACTGCAGCCCATCAGGCTCCTCCATCCATGGGATTTTCCAGGCAAGAGTACTGGAGTGGGGTGCCATCCCAGCAAGTATTTTGTGGACATTGAGAATCTAATTTTAAAGTTATTATGTAGAGGCATCAGACACAAAATAGTCACCATAATATTGAAGGGGAATTACCAAACTGAAAGACTGACACTACCTGAATCACAGCTTATAAAGTTACCATAATAAAGAATTTGTGATATTGATGAGAGAATAGACAAATACATCAATGGGAACAGAATAGAAAGCCCAGAAATGGACCCGTTTAAATACAGTCAACTCATCTTTGACAAAGGAGCCAAGGCAACAGTGCAGAAAGGATAATCTTTTCAATAACTGATACTCAACCAACTGAACATTTATATGCAAAATCTAGACACAGACCTTGCCTTGCGTAATTCACAAAACCTAACTAAAAGTGAGTCACAGACCTAAATTTAAAATGCAAAATTATGAAACTATTAGGAGAAAGCAATGGCACTCCACTCCAGTACTCTTGCCTGGAGAATCCCAGGGACGGCGGAGCCTGGTGGGCTGTCGTCTATGGGGTCACACAGAGTCGGACACGACTGAAGTGACTTAGCAGCAGCAGCAGCAGCAGCAGAACATAACAGGAAGAATTTAGATGCACATGTGTTTGGCCATGATTTTTAAATACACCAACGATGTGATCCATAAAAGAAAGAAATGATAAGCTGAAATTCATTAAAATAAAAAACATTCTCTCCTATGTGAAGGAAATTGTCAAAATAGTGAAAAGACAAGCTACACACTTGAAGAAAATATTTGTAAAAGACATGTCTGGAAAAGGACTATCATCCAAAATATACAAAGAACTGTTTAAACTCAACAATAAGGAAATTATAATCCAGTTTAAAAACTTGAAATGTCTAAATGAGTAAACCTCATTTACTGAGAGTTTTTATTGTTAATGAGTATTGTATTTTGTCAAATGCTTTTTTAGCATCTCTTGATATAGTCCTTTGATTTTTCTCCTTTATCTTATTAATGTGATGATTACATTGATTGATTATGAAATGTTGAGTCAGTCTTGCATACCTGGGATAACTCCTGTTAGGGCATATCATATAATTATTTTATACATTATTTGATTTCATTTTTTTTAATGAAAAGATTTAAAAGCATCTCATCAGAGAATAGATATAGTAAGCATGTGACAAGATGTCCCATATTATGTTACTGAGGAAATAAAAATTAAAATGAGATACCACTACACATCTATTAGAATAACCAAAATAGTAAGGCAAGACACACTGACTTTTTTCCATGCTACAAAAGATGTAGTCTTAATATATTTTTTGAATTTGAACAGTTGAATAATTAAATTAGTTAGAAAACAGTATTATCAGAGGGAGGAAGTATTAAGGGTGTAAGGGAGGGAATCTTTACCTAGTATGTAACAAAGTCAATAGAAAATTTGTAATGTTGACCAAACCATAGTAACTGGTACAATAATATTTCAAGATGTGGAAGTCATCAGCAATTGAATTGAAAAATAAAATATTTTTAAAACTTAACCATAAGGAAAGAGGAAATGAGATTGGGTTGCAGATAGAAACAGGAATATTTAGGCTGAAATTTATCACTCCTCATTACAAATAATTCTGTTATTTGATGCTTAGACAACTACCTATGTAATGTACTACTTTAATCCTTTTTAAAAAGTGAATAAAACAGATAGTTACAAGAGGATAATGTATTGGAGGAAACATGGTGTCTGTGCTTTATTTTTTTAAAAGAATCTAATGAAGCAGATAGTTATGAGAGGATAATGCAGTTATAGGAATATGGTATGTATGTGTATTTATATTTTGGTCAGGTCTACCAATACAATTATTAATTTGTTAGCAGCATAAATCTATAATGAAGGCAAAGCAAAACAAAGGTTATCTGATTTCCATATTATAAAGCAAATGGAGAGCAAAATCACTTGATATCATTTCTAACAATAGTAATATCGATAGATTCAGGTAGCACTCACCTTCAAGCTAATTATTTAAGCAATCTAAACTGAAGAAAACAAGCTAACAGTTTATTTGGTTATGCTGAAACAACCATGTAAGGAATAGCTTGAACATAACCAGGCAAATTCATTCTTTGAAAAGTCCCTGGAAATTTTTATTGAATCTTCCAAGTGTCTAGTTGAAAAAAAGAATTCATTTGGGTGATTTTTTTCAGGAGTGGCTATCTAATAATTAAAGTTGGGGGCAATTTTTCATTAGAACTGAGAGTATAATTATATATTTGTGGAAATATTCTCTCATTAAACTGTCTTAAATTATCACCAAGTTAATTCCATGGTTTGAATGGTTGAACGAGTTAATTCACATGGCAGAACCAATACAATATTGTAAAGTTTAAAAATAAAATAAAATTAAAAAAATAAAATTAAAAAAAAAATAAAACCAAATAAGCGAGTCAGAAAGAAATTAATTACTGACTTGAAAAATTTGAGGTCATAAAAAAGTGTTCCAAAGTCACTTATTGGCTATGTAAACATTTACATTTTAAGGGAAAAAAATCACTTATGTCCTGTGCTGAATATAGAGACTATTTGATAAGATTTCATTGTGGACAAGGATCCTAACAAATAAATTGGCTAATGGTTAAAAAAAAAAAAGGGTACTAAAATAAAACATATTTAAATTCTATTGAGCATTAAATGAACTTGCATAAATTACCTGACTGGGAAGCCCAGCTGCTGCAGTTTCTGGTGTTTATCCAGAGGGATCTCTGCCCAGATGTCCACATTTCCCTGGTTCTTGGACAATCCATGAGGCTTTTGATAGGTATTACATGCTCCCTTGCTCTAATAATCAGTTATGAATCACTATATTTTAGAGATGGTAAAATTTGTGTCTACTACCTTGGTAATATGATTAACAAAAATTAATAACATTTAGCAAAAGGTGTGTTTAGAGAATCAAAATGCAATGTTGAATTTTAACTAAGCCATAAATAGCTACACATAAAGAAAAATTAACTATGAAAATGACTTTAATATCTCTGAATATCTCGTGATAGCTAAAGCCTAAACTGTAATTAGATACCTCACTATGTGGAACTCTAAACTAAGTAATTTATAAAATAGAATTATTTGCCAGAGTGCTAGCAGTAACAGCATAAAAATAAAAGGATTCAGTGGTCCTATATATGGTTCTAGAGAAGCCCATTCACACTCCTGAGTTTATATGCCTTAATTCCTTTCAGACATGATCTTACTAGACATGATATAGAAATCCTGCCTTGGGTTTATCAATCATTGCTGTGGGTCAGAGAAAGTTGCCTTCTACCAGCCTTCCTGCAAGTATGGCAAATGAATAACCCTTTTTTTATGATTTGGAAGCATTTGTGGATGAGCTCAATTATGTCCCACAATATACAGACTTCTGACCCCTCTTTTTCTCTGTCTCTTCTTACAAGAAGCATTATAACATGGTCACTGAGTCAGACATGTTCAAATTCAAACTCCATTACTTGGTATCTCTATGCTCTAAAAAATAATTCATCTCTTGGGAGCTATTTTTTCACTGGTAGAGTGTTAAGAGTAATTATATACAACCCAGAAGATTCTTGTCATGACTAAATGAGTGCATAAAATGCCTGATTAGCAGCATTTGGCACAGTATAGGCACTATATAAATGTTGGCTATTATTTTTTTATTCTTCCTCTCTTCTATCAATAGTACCTAGAGACATCTATTATTCTATCAGGATGATTACAGATATACGTAAGAGAGAGTACTGGTAGCTAATATGTTAAAAATTCATCTAAAATGCATAATTGGGTTTAAACAGAATTTTCTTCTAGAAGTTGAGAAAAAAAATAGACTTTAACCTTTTCAGTTCAGTCACTCAGTCTGTGTCCAACTCTTCGGAGTCCCATGGACTGCAGCACACCAGGCTTCCTTTTCATTCACCAACTCCCAGAGCTTGCTCAAACTCACATCCATCAAGTTGGTGATGACATCCAACCATCTCATCCTCTGTCATCCCCTTCTTCTGCCTTCCATGTTTCCCAGCATCAGGTTCTTTTCCAAAGATGTAGACTTTTTCCAAAAGTTTGTACCACTTACACTAAAGTGCATTTTTGAAATGTATATTTGAAAAATGCCTATTTTAATGTTGATTAATAATGTGTTTTCTTGAAAAATTTACTTGTATCAAAATTGAAGAGATGCCTGATGAAAATATTGTTCATTTAATTGTTGTTGAGTTACATGGCTTCTTTATATATTTTGGATATTAACCCGTTAATGAGAATTTGATTGCAAATATATTCACCCTTTCAGTAGGTTATCTTTTCATTTTGTTGATGATTTTAGCTGTGTGTGATGAAGCTTTGGATGTCCCATTTGTTTAGTTTTGCTTTTGTTTCTCTTATCAGAGGGAACACATCTAGAAGGATACTTCTAAGATTGATGTGAAAAAGTATGGCAATAAAATTAAGGATTTTATGGTTCCAGGTCTTATATTCAGGTTTTTAATCCATTTTGAGTTGATATTTATGTGTGATATGAGATAGTGGTCTAGTTTCACTATTTTGCATTTGGCATGTTTCTGCTGCACCATTTATTAAAGAGGCTATTCTTTATTGTATGTTCTTTGTTCTTTTGTTGTGAACTATTCAGATATGGGAGAAGGCAATGGCACCACACTCCAGTACTCTTGCCTGGAAAATCCCATGGACGGAGGAGCCTGGTGGGCTGCAGTCCATGGGGTCGCTAAGAGTCAAACATGACTGAGAGACTTCACTTTCAATTTTTACTTTCATGCATTGGAGAAGGAAATGGCAACCCACTCCAGTGTTCTTGCCTGGAGAGTCCCAGGGACGAGGGAGACTGGTGGGCTGTTGTCTATGGGGTCGCACAGAGTTGGACATGACTGAAGCAACTTAGCAGCAGCAGCAGCAGCATTCAGATATGTGTGGGTTTATTTCTGGGCACACAATTCTGTTTCATCTGCCAATACCACCCTGTTTTGACTACTAAACTTTGTGATATAGTTTGAACTATTATGTTATAAACCAGTGTTACGTCAATAATTAAATGACCCTGAAAAAAAAATCTTGCATTTTAAAATGTATCAAGAAGTTCTAGATTCTATCCTGCTTTTCTGTTTCAGGCAAAATTCCTTTCTGTGTTTTTAAAAGGGAGCAATATCTCGGTCTCTCATGTACCACTGAACTGAACAAATTTCTAATGAGTGTTTAAATTATTAAATTGTTTAAAAAATCTTTAATACTTATGACTAGGTACTATTTAGGAGAAGGCAATGACAGCCCACTCCAGTACTCTTGCCTAGAAAATCCCATGGGTGGAGGAGCCTGCTAGGCTGCAGTCCATGGGGCCGCTAATAGTCGGGCATGACTGAATGACTTCACTTTCACTTTTTGCTTTTATGCATTGGAGAAGGAAATGGCAACCCACTCCAGTGTTCTTGCCTGGAGAATCCCAGGGATGGGGGAGCCTGGTGGGCTGCTGTCTATGGGACAGCACAGAGTCAGACACACCTGAAGTGATTTAGCAGTAGCAGTAGCAGCAGCAGGTACTATTTGGTATTTTTTCCTCCAAGTTATTTTTGTCCAAATGTTCTTTCAGGGTTCACTTTCATGGCAACTTTAATGCTGTCCAAAGATGTTCCAAAGATTCTGTCAATGTGACTTTATAGTAAATAACATTATAATGTCAATGCACAAATATGGAAGTGACATGATGTTGAGAGTGCACTCGACATGGTTGTATCATAAATTCAATTGAAAATAAATATTATGGACACTGTCTTAGGATGTCAAAGAAGCATAATGCTGATATATTACTGACAGAAAAGAAATCAAGGCAGAGAATCTTTGTTAACAATCATGGAAGTTTTACTGAGTAAAGGAAATTTTAAGTCATGGCAGTCAATGTGCCTGAAGACTATAAAATGCTATATTTCCCTTGACACCTCTGAGGATTAGCCACACCCAACTGCCAAAGATTCATGTTCTGAGTCCTGAGAAGGTCTATGCATTTGATTTCAGCCTCTTTTATCTTTGAATGAATGCTGTGCTAGATAATTTCTACCTCTATGCAGGAAATGAGGTACTTAAGCTCTGTAATGCCAAAGTCTGCCCTCTGTGAAGATTTTCTCCTTCCACTCTTTGTTTCTGAATGAGAAGAATGGAATTGAGATCAGGGAACTCTTAGTCCTGTTCCAAGTGGAGAAGAAGGAGGTATATCTGTGTATATATTTAAATTCCAGATTTATTTTATTAGAAAATAAATTATTTGATTTAAGAATTGAAAGTATCAGTGCTATTAAAAAGATTTATCAAACTAAACCTTACTGGTGTCCTCCCTTCTCACTTCCATTCTTTCTTAACACTAGCTTAAACATAACTGCTAGAATATTTTATCCTTCTCCTTACTACTTACCTAACTTCATTTTATCTCCTTTTGTCATTTATGTGAATGACGCTGTGTTGTTCATTCCTGCTATTTTTCCTCAGTTTGGTGGGGTTAAGACAGTAGAGGGAAATGGATTCTGTTTCTAAATGAAATCATTTCACATTTATTCATAAAACAGTTATTTTTAATCCTTCAGTTCAGTTTCAGTTCAGTCGCTCAGTTATGTCCACTCTTTGCAACTCCATGAGGCACAGCATGCCAGGCCTCCCTGTCCATCACCAACTCCTGGAATTTACCCAGACTCATGTCCATCAAGTCGGTAATGCCATCCAGCCATCTCATCCTCTGTCATCCCCTTCTCCTCCTGCCCCCAATCCCTCCCAGCGTCAGGGTCTTTTCCAGTGAGTCAACTCTTTGCATGAGGCCAAAGTATTGGAGTTTCAGCTTCAGCATCAGTCCTTCCAATGAACACCCAGGACTGATCTCCTTTAGGATGGACTGGTTGGATCTCCTTGCAGTCCAGGGGACTCTCAAGAGTCTTCTCCAACACCACAGTTCAAAAGCATCAATTCTTCGGTGCTCCACTTTCTTCACAGTCCAACTCTCACATCCATACATGACCACTGGAAAAACCATAGCCTTGACTACCTGGACCTTTGTTGGCAAAATAATGTCTCTGCTTTAGAATATGCTATCTAGGTTGGTCATAACTTTCCTTCCAAGGAGTAAGCGTCTTTTAATTTCATGGCTGCAGTCACCACCTGCAGTGATTTTGGAGCCCCCCAAAATAAAGTCTGCCACTGTTTCCACTGTTTCCCCATCTATTTCCCATGAAGTGATGGGACCAGATGCCATGATCTTAGTTTTCTGAATGTTGAGCTTTAAGCCAACTTTTTCACTCTCATCTTTCACCTTCATCAAGAGGCCTTTTAGTTCCTCTTCACTTTCTGCCGTAAGGGTGATGTCATCTGCATATCTGAGGTTATCGATATTTCTCCTGGCAATCTTGATTCCAGCTTGTGCTTCTTCTAGCCCAGCATTTCTCATGATGTACTCTGCATATAAGTTAA
>NW_011494728.1:696058-700219 GCF_000754665.1 Bison bison bison
ATATACAGCCTTGACATAATCCTTTCCCTATTTGGAACCAGTCTGTTGTTCCAT
The DNA here is from genome assembly GCF_000754665.1 of Bison bison bison. NCBI lineage: Eukaryota > Metazoa > Chordata > Mammalia > Artiodactyla > Bovidae > Bison > Bison bison. The sequence continues at coordinate 696,113 of NW_011494728.1, forward strand.
GTCCAGTTCTAACTGTTGCTTCCTGACCTGCATATAGGTTTCTCAAGAGGCAGGTCAGGTGGTCTGATATTCCCATCTCTTGTAGACTTTTCCACAGTTTATTGTGATCCACACATTCAAAGGCCTTGACATAGTCAATAAAGTAGAAATAGATGTTTTTCTGGAACTCTTGCTTTTTTGATGATCCAGCGGATGTTGGCAATTTGATCTCTGGTTCCCCTGCCTTTTCTAAAACCAGCTTGAACATCTGGAAGTTCACAGTTCACATATTGCTGAAGCCTGGCTTGGAGATTTTGAGCATCACTTTAGTAGCGTGTGAGATGAGTGCAATTGTGTGGTAGTTTGAGCCTTCTTTGGCATTGCCTTTCTTTGGGATTGGAATGAAAACTGACCTTTTCTAGTCCTGTGGCCACTGCTGAGTTTTCCAATTTTGCTGGCATATTGAGTGCAGCACTTTCACAGCATCATCTTTCAGGATTTGAAATAGCTCCACTGAAATTCCGTCACCTCCACTAGCTTTGTTCATAGTGATGCTTTCTAAGGCTCACTTGACTTAGTACTCCAGGATGTCTGGCTCTAGTTGAGTGATTATACCATCATGCTTATTTGGGTCATGAAGATCTTTTTCATATAGTTCTTCTGTGTATTCTGGCCATCTGTTTTTAATATCTTCTGCTTGTGTTAGATCCATAACGTTTCTGTCATTTATTGAGCCCATGTTTGCATGAAATGTTCCCGTAGTATCTCTAATTTTCTTGTAGAGGTCTCTAGTCTTTCTCATTCTATTGTTTTCTTTTATTTCTTTGCAGTGATAACTGATGAAGGCTTTCTTATCGCTCTTTGGTATTATGTAGAACTCTGCATTCAGTTGGGTGTATCTTTCCTTTTCTACTTTGCCTTTCAGTTCACTTCTTTTCTCAGGTTTTTGTAAGGCCTCCTCAGACAACCTTTTTGCCTTTTTGGATATTCTGTTAGTGAGAGTAGTTATTAACACAAACCATTGCTTGTAGCAAGAAAGTACAGAGCCTGTTTCTTTGTGGTGTGTGTTCTTTGTTGTTCAGTCATCTCTGACTCTTTGTGACCCATGGACTACAGCCCTCAAGGGTCCTCTATCCATGGGGATTCTCCAGGCAAGAATACTGGAGTGGGTTTCCATGCCTTCCTTCAGGGGATTTTCCCATCACAGGGATCAAACCGAGCTCTTTTGCTTTGCAGGCAGATTTTTTCCCATCTGAGCCATCAGGGCAGAGAAGGCAATGGCACCCCACTCCAGTACTCCTGCCTGGAAAATCCCATGGATGGAGGAGCCTGGAAGGCTGCAGTCCATGGTGTCACTGAGGGTTGGACACGACTGAGCGACTTCACTTTCACTTTTTGCTTTCATGCATTGGAGAAGGAAATGGCAACCCACTCCAGTGTTCTTGCCTGGAGAATCCCAGGGATGGGGGAGCCTGGTGGGCTACCGTCTATGGGGTCACACAGAGTGGGACACGACTGAAGTGACTTAGCAGCAGCAGCAGCAGAGCCATCAGGGAGGCCCAAGAATAATGGAGTGGGTAGCCTATCCCTTCTCCAGTGGATCTTCCTGATGACCCATGGATTGAACCAGGGTCTCCTGCATTGCAGGGAGATTCTTTACCAGCTGAACTGCCAGAGAAGCCCTTTCTTGGTGGAAAGAGTGTCAGAATTACATTGGAAGAGGGGCTTGTAGTAATCAGACTTTTTAGGAAAGTAAAATCTAATTCATCAATTTTAGAGGTCTTACATATTTATTTTGTAATATATTATGACTTGATGCTATTTTACATAATTTTTAATTTTTAAAGAAATACTCTAGAAATGCAATCATGTTTTTGTACCATAACACTTTGATGAATATGTTATTGTACATTTTCAAGAGTATTTGTTTTTAGAAAGGAAAACTTAAACCCTTAACAGTGAAATAAATAGGAATTCAGTGAGGATTTTAGTAGTCTAGAGAAGATGTTTTGGTGAAGCTAGAGCTACTAATGAGGTAGTTGCCTGGGCTGTAGCCATTCATTTACATTGCTAGCTGCTTATTTTGAAAACGAAAACTATTTGATTTCTCTTGTCAGAGATCTTATATAATCTTGAAAATATGCTAGGTTTTATATGCTACAAATATTAGAGAAATATTTTCAATTTTATGTTTAAAGATGTCAGGAAAAATCTTAAATGCTGCATAAAGATATTATTAAGTATATTGTGTTAATTGAACAATTTTATTTTGGTTGAGTATTGTTATAGAAAGACTTAAGTTTGTTTATCAGATACTCTTTTTTTTTTTTTTTTGACATGATACAAGACAGATTCCCTAAGTTCTGGTGACATTGTTATAAGGATAATTTATTTTGATAGTTATGACATACTTTTAGATGTTGGAAGTTCCAACATCTTGGAAGTCTAATGTATTTCAAAACATCAATCTTATGTCCAACCAAATTATCTCCCCATTTCTCCTCTAGTTTTGGACAAGGGATATTAGCAGAAAAGGGTGAGGGTCTCATTTCTAAACTGACTATTTACTAAAACTGTCTGTCTGATAGATCTCTAAACTTGTATCCTTCTGTGGGATATATCTGACTTCTATTGGGAACTCTGTACTTCACAGTGTCAACACAGGCAATGTACACTCTGTATTTTAAGGACAAACAAACTTGCGGTTTCTGCTTCAAGATTAATTCACTGGCATTTCTTACCACCGGTAATTTGCTTTCAAACATCTCCATCTGAGAAGAAAGCACCAGTTTTCTGTTTTAACTTATGCCCTAGGAAACATATGCAAAGTGTCACTACTTCTTTGACACCTTCTTTGACACTAGGTACCTTATCCTTTAAGAGTGATTTTCTTGGAGTCTCCCTACTTTTGCATGATAGGAGAATAATCCTTTTTATGTAAGAGAAGGCAGATATTACCATATTATTTTACTGGGCTAATATCTTGCTAGGAATTGCCTCCTTTACACTTTGTAAATCAACTTTTCTTTTTATCTGGGTTGAAGGTGGGTAATGGATGATGATGGTTCCAGAGCTATTCTTTTTTTTTCACTTTTTAAAAATCCTGGTGGGAATTTCTGGCATCTTTTTGTTTTCTCTTTAAAATATGTATCTTCTGACCTTAGCTTTTCTTCTTCACAGAAATACTGTAATGGGTGTAAAATATTACTTAATTTAAAGAATAAAGTGTGCTAACAAGAGACTGAAAACTGCTTCTCTCCACCTGCCATTTCATTTTTCTATTCATAGAAAGTTACATCCTCTTCTATATTAACCTGCTCTTTTATACTAAGTAATGATTTTCTTATTACTTTTACTGTACTGGGCAAATATATCTTCAATATTAGTAAAAATAAATTTTAAATGTTTAATAAAAGTTTAGCAGTGTACCTCTGAAAGATCCATTTTCATGAGTGAGTCTCAACACAGTATTTGGGAAACTGAGTTTGCTCTACTGACTGGGCCTTAGGAACCACCAGATAGAATAATTGAAAGGACTTCATTATAGACCTAGCTGGTCTACATTCTAGCTTCATGACCTCCAGCATATCAGGTAAACAGTCAATTTCATGCTCTGTAAAATGAATATTTGTGTTCCTTCTAGTTTTCAATACCATTATTTTATCAAGAATTACTTTACTTTTGTAAGAAAATAAATTTTCCCAATGCATTTGAAAAGAGAATCTTAGCTCTCAGTCATATAGGTTTCACAAATAGACTAAGCGTTTGAATCAGTTCTAATGAGGTGGATGAAACTGGAGCCTATTATACAGAGTGAAGTAAGCCAGAAAGAAAAACGCCAATACAGTATACTAACGCATATATATGGAATTTAGAAAGATGGTAACAATAACCCTGTATACGAGACAGCAAAAGAGACACTAATGTCTAGAACAGTCTTTTGGACTCTGTGGGAGAGGGAAAGGGTGGGATGATTTGGGAGAATGGCATTGAAACATGTATAATATCATATATGAAATGAGTCGCCAGTCCAGGTTCGATGCATGATACTGGATGCTTGGGGCTGGTGCACTGGGATGACCCAGAGGGATGGTATGGGGAGGGAAGAGGGAGGAGGGTTCAGGATGG
>NW_011494728.1:700319-703339 GCF_000754665.1 Bison bison bison
GGGAGGGAAGAGGGAGGAGGGTTCAGGATGGGGAACATGTGTATACCTGTGGCAGATTCATGTTGATATATGGCAAAACCAATACAATATTGTAAAGTTAAAAAATAAAATAAAAAATTAAAAAATGTGAATTTTTAAAAAACAGCTTCTTACACATCTTTACATGCACAGGACCAGCACATTACATGGGAACATAGTGGGTAAACAATGCATGCTTCTCAAATGAAAGAGTGAATGAATACATTTTATTTTCAATGAATTTCGATCTCAATTCTGAGATTTCCTAGTTTTTTATTATGAGTTTTTATTTTATTTTGAGTTTTTATTTTATTTATATTTATTTATATTTACTATATTTATTATAGTTTTTATTTTTTCATATTGTGAGTTTTTATTTTATTATGATTTTTTATTTTGTATTTCCTAGTTTTTTATTATGAGTTTTTTATATTAGTAGGGCTTTCCTGGTGCTTCAGTGGTAAAGAAATGGCCTGCCAATGCAGGAGACACAGGTTCAATCCCCTGGTCAGGAATATCACTGAAGAAGGAAACATTAACCCACTTCAGTGTTCTTGCCTGGGAAATCCCATGGACAGAAGGAGCCTGGCGGACTACAATTCATGGGGTCCCCAAAGAGTTGGACACAACTTAGCAACTAAACAGCAGTTATATTAGTAACTTCCTCGAAATAAATGACTATACATATAAACACATCATTGAAATCTTCTTGATAATGATTCAATGTTATGTAAACAATACCAGGTTCGCTTCCACCAAATGTCAACATGCATGATATTTAGAAAAAAATTATTTGGTTTTCATACTGATAAGTAAGCATATATTAGTTACATGTGTGTAATGATTATGTAGATGAATTAATGTTAATTTTAATTCAATCCCCTTGAAAGTATTTTTTATGTATGATCTTTTTGTTTAATATAAGTTGATTTTAGGGATATTTGATCAAATGAAAATGGATTGTTGAATTTGCTTTTTGTTCTCCTCAGTACTTTACTCCACTTTACTCAGTTGTGTAGCCTCTGTTATTGCTTCCTGACACCTAAAGGGTTATTTTAGAAATTAGGCTTCAATGGAGACGATAAATGCTATTTCTAGAGAGAAATTCTCTGTGACCTACACAATTCAGTACTGTCTTAGGATTTATAACAACTTTGTGGAGAAGAGTCAATAACTCTAACTTGATTCTAATAATAAACACTTTGACTTGATGAAGAAAATTCCACTTATTATATGTTCTAAAAGGATAACATTAGACAAACTATTTACTCCAAGATATATAAATGAGTCATTCTAAACATTAAAGTCAGAAACAAATTCATTGATCCTGAAAGTTGGCCTAAGGCATATCCTACAAACTCTCATAAATCCTATTTGTGTTTATTTTTATAGTTCATCTTGGAAGAATTCCTCTAAAAGACGAAATAAAATATGATTCACGTTCAATGCAGTTGTCAGCTGCTGAGCTTGAGGCTAGAATGCCTTTAACCTTGAGAGGTGAGCCATCTTTGTACTTGTGTGAGTCCATAGAGTCTCATCTCAGGAAGCAGAACCTTGCTTAGTGAATGTGTAAGGTTGATAGTCTGAGCTCAAGTCTTTGATATGTGTCTGTTGTGAAGACTCGACTTTACAAACTTCTAGAAAAATCAACTCTTCAAGGATTCCACTGAAGACTTAAATCTTGCCATTATTAACAATTCCTATAATATATACCCTCTTTATTAGTTTTCAGCATATTGCTATATTAGAAAATTTTTTTCCATCTCATTTTATTATTATTAGTGGGGTGGGCTTTGGTGTACCTTAGTTCCATACCTGTAGAAAGTTGTTGTTGTTGTTTTTTCTGATTCCATATAGCCTACCTTAGATATTATTCATTATAATATTGTTAATTATCACATCTAAGCAGATCTTCCATACTAGATGATGGCTTATTGATTTAGAGACTGATTTCTGGGGGGATAATTATATATTCATGCCTAAAAACACAACACCTGGGAATTCCATGATGTTTTAGGTTGATAATACATTCTAAGAGAGAGTATGGCCTGTAACCAAAGAGATTATATAAAGATTAAGTGAATGCTATGCATAATCTGAAAATGAAGTGCAATAAGAGTATTTAGATACATAAAATATTGAAAGGAAAAAAATACATATTATACATGTTATATACTTGGATACTCCAGGTTACAGTAGAATGAGATTGTCTTTTTTTAATTTTATTTTATTTTGTTTTTTACCTTTACAATATTGTATTGCTTTTGCCATATATCGAAATGAATCTGCCACAGGTACACATGTGTTCCCCATCCTGAACCCTCCTCCCTCCTCCCTCCCCATACCATCCCTCTGGGTCGTCCCAGTGCACCAGCCCCAAGCATCCAGTATCATGCATCGAATATGGACTGGCGACTCGTTTCACATATGATATTATACATGTTTCAATGCCATTCTCCCAAATCATCCCACCCTTTCCCTCTCCCACAGAGTCCATAAGACTGTTCTATACATCAATGTCTATTTTGCTGTCTCGTATACAGGGTTATTGTTACCATCTTTCTAATTCCATATATATGTGTTAGTATACTGTATTGGTGTTTTTCTTTCTGGCTTACTTCACTCTGTATAATAGGCTCCAGTTTCATCCACCTCATTAGAACTGATTCAAATGTATTCTTTTTAATGGCTGAGTAATACTGCATTGTGTATATGTACCACAGCTTTCTTATCCATTCATCTGCTGATGGACATCTAGGTTGCTTCCATGTCTTGGCTATTATAAACAGTGCTGCAATGAACATTGGGGTACACGTGTCTCTTTCAATTCTGGTTTCCTCAGTGTGTATGCCCAGCAGTGGGATTGCTGCATCATAAGGCAGTTCTATTTCCAGTTTCTTAAGGAATCTCCACACTGTTCTCTATAGTGGCTGTACTAGTTTGCATTCCCACCAACAGTGTAAGAGGGTTCCCTTTTCTCCACACCCTCTCCAGCATCTGTC
>NW_011494728.1:703822-706181 GCF_000754665.1 Bison bison bison
AAAGCTGGTTCTTTGAAAGGATAAATAAAATTGACAAACCATTAGCCAAACTCATCAAGAAACAAAGGGGGAAAAATCAAATCAATAAAATTAGAAATGAAAATGGAGAAATCACAACAAACAACACAGAAATACAAAGGATCATAAGAGACTACTATCAGCAACTATATGCCAATAAAATGGACAACGTGGAAGAAATGGACAAATTCTTAGAAAAGTATAACTTTCCAAAACTGGACCAAGAAGAAATAGAAAATCTTAACAGACCCATCACAAGCATGAAAATTGAAACTATAATAAAAAATCTTCCAGCAAACAAAAGCCCAGGTCCAGACGGCTTCACAGCTGAATTCTACCAAAAATTTAGATAAGAACTAACACCTATCCTACTCAAATTCTTCCAGAAAATTGCAGAGGAAGGTAAACTTCCAAATTCATTCTATGAGGCCACCATCACCCTAATACCAAAACCTGACAAAGATGCCACAAAAAATGAAAACTACAGGCCAATATCACTGATGAACATAGATGCAAAAATCCTTAACAAAATTCTAGCAATCAGAATCCAACAACACATTAAAATATCATACACTATGACCAAGTGGGCTCTATCCCAGGGATGCAAGGATTCTTCAATATCCGCAAATCAATCAGTGTAATACACCACATTAACAAATTGAAAAATAAAAACCATATGAAATTGTCTTGAAGTGGACCCTGTATGTATGGAAAGTTAAATTGTGATAGATTGATGTATGTAGTTGTTTAGTCATTAAGTCATGTCCGACTCTTTTGCAACCCCACGGACTGTAGCCTGCCAGACTACTCTTTCTATGAGATTTCCCAGGCAAGAATACTGGAGTGGGTTGCCATTTTCTTCTCCAGGGGATCTTTCCCACCCAGAGACTGTATCTGTGTCTCCTGCATTGACAGGCAGATTCTTTACCACTAGGTAATTGACATGAAATAAAGTGAGACGAGTATATTAATTGAGATTGAAAAGAGTAGAGTTTTTCAAGAAAATGACATTGGAAGAATTAAAGCAATATTTAGGATCATATCTTCCTCCCACAAAATAGTATATTCCAAGTAAATTCCAAGTATATTCAAGAATAAATGTAAAGCAATATATAACATTGTAGATGAATGTTAATATTTTTAAATTAAATTTAAATTAAATTTTTAAATTTAGTATTTTTTAATTTAAATTATTATTTTAATATTTTAAATTATTTTGCGTTTAGTATTTTTAAATTATGTAATCATTGATTTTTATCATATGGGGGAAAAGATATATACTTGTAGTTATGTAAAGTTGCAAGGCAGTTTGTATCAGAAGTTGATATATTCATATATGAAGTTCATAAAAATCAATAGACCAAAACCCTCTAAAGACCAATAAAGAAAGAGTAAAGAAAATAAATAGAAAAATTACAAAAAGGAAATATGTGCTGCCAGAAAATGTATGAAAATCAAACCACAAATGTAGTAAAAGATTAAGATGAACAACAGAAAATAAAAGCAATAGTAAGAATTTTTATTATACTTACTTAAAAATATTTAAAAGTATAATAAATTAATGAAGTTGTGATGAGACAGTTTCATATATATGCTAATAGAAGTTTAAGTTAGAACACTTAAAGTTAATTTAAAAGAAATTTCAAAATAGTATCAATATTTTAAGTGCACCATCTCTTTTTAACCAGTGATTCTCTCTTTTTTTTTAATTTTATTTTATTTTTAAACTTTACAATATTGTATTGGTTTTGTCAAATATCGAAATGAATCCGCCACAGGTATACATGTGTTTCCCATCCTGAACCTTCCTCCCTCCTCCCTCCCCATACCATCCCTCTTGGTTGTCCCAGTGCACCAGCCCCAAGCATCCAGTATCGTGCATCGAACCTGGACTGGCAACTCGTTTCAGTTTTCTTTATAGTCCAACTCTCACATCCATATATAACTACTGGAAAAACAATAGCTTTGACTAGACAGACTTTGGTTGGCAAAGTAATGTTTCTGTGTTTTAATATGCTGTCTAGGTTGGTCATTTCTCCCAGCAGTCTTGGTTCCAGATTGTGCTTCTTCCAGCCCAGCGTTTCTCATGATGTTCTCTGCATATAGGTTAAATAAGCAGGGTGACAATATACAGCCTTGACCTACTCCTTTTCCTATTTGGAACCAGTCTATTGTTTCATGTTCAGTTCTAACTGTTGCTTCCTGACCTACATATAGGTTTCTTAAGAGGCAGGTCAGGTGGTCTGGTATTCCCATCTCTTTCAGAACTTTCCACAGTTTTATTGTGATCCACACAGTCAAAGGCTTTGGCATAGTCAATAAAGCAGAAATAGATGTTTTT
>NW_011494728.1:706281-708180 GCF_000754665.1 Bison bison bison
TTTAAACTTTACAATATTGTATTGGTTCTGTCATATATCGAAATGAATCCGCCACAGGTATACATGTGTTTCCCATCCTGAACCTTCCTCCCTCCTCCCTCCCCATACCATCCCTCTTGGTTGTCCCAGTGCACCAGCCCCAAGCATCAGTATTGTGCATCGAACCTGGACTGGTGACTTGTTTCATATATGATATTATACATATTTCAATGCCATTCTCCAAAATCATCCCACCCTCTCCCTCTCCCACAGAGTCCAAAAGACTGTTCTATACATCAGTGTCTCTTTTGCTGTCTCGTATACAGGGTTATTGTTACCATCTTTCTAAATTCCATATATATCCAAAGCAATTTATAGATTCAATGCAATCCCTATCAAGCTACCAACGGTATTCTTCACAGTGATTCTCTTTTAAGACTATAGCCTAAAGAAGCACATGGAAGAAGATATGCACTGTAACAGTATATATAATGATGAAATTACAGAAATAATTTAAGATATTCAACACTTGAATTATGACTAAAGAAAGTTGATATTACAATATGAAATATATTTTGCATCCTTTAATAAGCATATTTGTTAAGATTATCTTAATGAGATGGAGAATATTCATGTTATGTGAGATAAGAAGGGTATAGCATACTCTGTTGAATATCCATTAACGTATTTGAGTCCCTTGGACATCAAGGAAATCAAACTAGTCAATCCTAAAGGAAATCAACCCTGAATATTCATTGGAAGGACTAATGCTGAAGCTGAAGCTCCAATACTTTGGCCACTTGAAATGAAAGCTGACTCATTGGAAAAGACCCTGAGGCTGAGAAAGGTTAAGGGCAGAATGAGAAGGGGGCAACAGAGGATGAGATGGTTGACAATATGGTCAACTCCATAGACATGAGTTGGAGCAAACTCCAGGAGACAGTGAAGGACAGGGAAGCCTGGAATGCTTCAGTCCATGGGGTCGCAAAGTGTTGGACACCAGTGAGTGACTGAACAACAACAAAACATATTTTTGCACACATTTCCTTTAGGTGAAACCATAGGAGTATAATTATAATGAATGAAAGGCACATTTTAATGCTTTTCATACATATTACCAAATCTCTTTCCAGAAAGATTATGCTAATTTTCAATCTTATCAGCACTATTTATGAGTACCATCTCATTTGCATGTCTTTAAATCCCAATGAAGGTATTAAATTTTTTTTTCCTGCTTGCCAATGCTTAGATAAGAAACAGCCAATATAGCATTTTAATTAAATTTAAATTGAGGTTTATATATTTTCATAAATATATTATGAGTATATGAATTGCCTATTTGTGCTTCAGTCAATTAAATCAGTTAACTCCCTCAGTCATGTCCAACTCTTTGCAACCCCATGGACTGCAGCACACTACGCATCCCTGTCCATTACCAACCCCAAGGTTCACTCAAACTCATGTCCACTGAGTCGGTGATGCCATCCAACCATCTCATCCTCTGTCATCCCATTCTCCTCCCACCTTCAATCTTTCTCAGTATCAGGGTCTTTTCCAATGAGTCAGTTCTTCACATCAGGTGGCCAAAGCATTGGAGTCTCAGCTTCAGCATCAGTCCTTTCAATGAACATTCAGGAATGATTTACTTTAGGATGGACTGGTTGGATCTCCTTGCAGTCCAAGGGACTCTCAAGAGTCTCCTCCAACACCACAGTTCAAAAGCATCAATTCATTCGTGCTCAGTTTTCTTTCTTTTTTTTTTTAATTTTATTTTATTTTTAAACTTTACAAATTGTATTAGTTTTGCCAAATATCAAGATGAATCCGCCACAGGTATACATGTGTTCCCCATCCTGAACCCCCCTCCCTCTTCCCTCCCCATACCATCCCTCTGGGTCATCCCAGTGCACTAGCCCCAAG
>NW_011494728.1:708751-708903 GCF_000754665.1 Bison bison bison
CTCCAGGCCTCCCTGTCCATCACCAACTCCCGGAGTTCACTGAGACTCACGTTCATCGAGTCAGTGATGGCATCCAGCCATCTCATCCTCTGTCGTCCCCTTCTCTTCCTGCCCCCAATCCCTCCCAGCATCAGAGTCTTTTCCAATGAGTC
>NW_011494728.1:709003-709134 GCF_000754665.1 Bison bison bison
CTTCTTCCAGCCCAGCGTTTCTCATGATGTTCTCTGCATATAGGTTAAATAAGCAGGGTGACAATATACAGCCTTGACCTACTCCTTTTCCTATTTGGAACCAGTCTATTGTTTCATGTTCAGTTCTAACT
>NW_011494728.1:709234-713207 GCF_000754665.1 Bison bison bison
ATGCAAAGAATTGACTCATTGGAAAAGATTCTGATGCTGGGAGGGATTGGGGGCAAGAGGAGAAGGGGAAAACAGAGGATGAGATGGCTGGATGGCATCACCGACTCGATAGAAATGAGTTTGGGTAAACTCTGGGTGTTGGTGATGGACAAGCAGCCTGTTGTGCTGCGATTCATGGGGTCACAAACAGTCGGACACGACTGAGTGACTGAACTGAACTGAACTGAACTAGATCATAGCTTGTCTTCCAAGGAGCAAGCATCTTTGAATTTCATGGCTGAAATCACCATCTGCAGTGATGTGGGAGCCAAGAAAATAAAGTCTGTCACTGTTTTCACTGTTTCCCCATCTATTTGTATGAAGTGATAGGACCAGATACCATGATCTTAGTATTCTGAATGTTGAGTTTAAACCAACTTTTTCACTCTCTACTTTCACTTTCGTCAAGAGGCTCTTTAGTTCTTTGCTTTCTGCTATAAGGGTGGTGTCATCTGCATATCTGAGGTTATTGATATTTCTCCTGGCAATATTTATTCCACCTTGTCCTTAAACATTCTGTATTTGTTGTTGTTGTTGTTAAGTGTAATATACATATAGAAGTTAACTGATCAGATCTTGAGTTACTCTACAATTTCATGTGAATAAAAGTGCAGTAGAATAGCTTGAAGCATTTCTAATTGATTTTGCATATATTTTAAAAATTATTTATATCTGCAAGGTACTCTTCAAGATGCTATCAGGATCATGCTTATGAATGTGTCATCAGATCAAATCAGTCACTCAATCATGTCCAACTCTTTGCGACCCCCTGAATCACAGCACTCCAGGCCTCCCTGTCCATCACCAACTCCCGGAGTTCACTGAGACTCACGTTCATCGAGTCAGTGATGGCATCCAGCCATCTCATCCTCTGTCGTCCCCTTCTCTTCCTGCCCCCAATCCCTCCCAGCATCAGAGTCTTTTCCAATGAGTCAACTCTTCACATAAGGTGGCCAAAGTACTGGAGTTTCAGCTTTAGCATCATTCCTTCCAAAGAAATCCCAGGGCTGATCTCCTTCAGAATGGACAGGTTGGATCTCCTTGTAGTCCAAGGGACTCTCAAGAGTCTTCTCCAACACCATAGTTCTTAGCTAAAACTGACTACTACCTAAACTGAGAGATAGATATAAACAGAAAAGGCCAATGTTGTACAGAGTCCTTGTATTAATTCTGACTTTGATTATAAGAAATGGTTTAATCAATTTATTCTTGAACTGTGTCTCATTGGCAGCAGAATGAAGGTTGTTTCAGGCTGAAAAGAGCATGATTAAGAGGAAAAACATCTGCAATAAGGTAAGAGGTGATTCTCCTGGAGAAACCTGGCTGTTAATCCATCCCTTCATTCTATAAAGTTGCATCGACCTTGTAAAGACTTCATTATATGCATATGCATATCAAGATTCAGACACTCCATCATATCAGTATGCTTAGAACTAACTATATTTAAGGAAGTCAGCTTACTATAAAATCTTAGAAAAACATAATGAGAAAAACTAAATCAGAATTTCACCTTGCTTATGTATACTAGGAAGTGTAAAATTGAATTTGATATTTGTGTTGCTTAAACCAGTTCATTCACCAGCAGTAGGAATGCTACATCAAATGGAGTGAGTGGAATTTGAATGAGGATAGTAGACTTAGATTCAATGTTTAATGACACTTACTCCTTGGAAGAAAAGTTATGACCAACCTAGACAGCATATTAAAAAACAAACATTAGTTTGTCAACAAAGTTCCATCTAGTCAAGGCTATGGTTTTTCCAGTAGTTATGTATGGATGTGAGAGTTGGACTATAAAGAAAGCTGAGTGTTGAAGAATTGATGCTTTTGAACTGTTATGTTGGAGAAGACTTTTGAGATTCCTTTGGACTGCAAGGAGATCCAATCAGGTCATCCTAAAGGAGATCAGTCCTGGGTGTTCATTGGAAGGACTGGTGCTGAAGCTGAAACTCCAATACTGTGGCCACCTGATGCAAAGAGCTGACTCATTTGAAAAGACCCTGATGCTGGGAAAGATTGAGGGTGGGAGGAGAAGGGGATGACAGAAGATGAGATGGTTGGATGGCACCTCTGACTCATGGGCATAAGTTTAAGTAAACTCTGGGAGTTGGTGATGGACAGGGAGGCCTGGTGTGCTGCGGTTCATGGGGTTGCAAAGAGTCGGACATGACTGAGTGACTGAACTGAATGTTTAATGGGACTATACTAAAACCAGTGTGTTCCTGCCAAGTTATGAGCAGTATTTACTTCTGAGCAGAGCTGTATTTGGTGAATAGTTCATATCTGAGCTCTGGTAGAGACTAAATGCCCAAATATAGAACACCAGGGAATCTGCATTCTGAGTAGACCATAAGCAAACTGGATATTATTTAATACACCATGCCACCAGGTTGGGCAGGCAAAGAAATCATTGTAAAGTTGGGATATTTAATATGATATTTAAGCATATATTCTGAAGAAAGATTCAAAAGAATATTGATGATATATTTCCTATAAACTCCCTGATTTGTTTCTATCTCTTCCTTAAATCTTTTCTTCCTAACTGTGCAATGATATTTCAAAGTCTAATTGACAGAACTTGAAGCCAAACAGGACAGACAATGATTCTTCATGACATTTCTGCATGTTTTGAATTAGCTTTTGTTCTGAAACATCCTTGGAAAATAGAGGTTTTCTCTCCCTCCAGGGCAGAGGGCACATTTGATTCCTGACCATGATAATAAAGGTAGTATCTTCCTCAAAGGCAAAGATCAGGAAGGTTTTTGGGAACTCGATGAAGCACTAGTATTTTCTAAGTTTGGAGTTCCTCAGCTATGACAAAAATTTACTGTGTGTGCAGCTTCCAACTGGGTTATCCCATGTCATCTCTGTTATTTGGAGGACAGGGCAACCAATGTGAATGTAAAAGCTCATCCCGTTTGCTGTGATGTAAATAATGGCATGAGTCATGTCTTCTGTTGTCATAAAAGTTAGCATGAAACACATCTTTCGTTTCCTTAAAAGTAGGGTAAAATATTGGATCCTTTGAATTTCTTGAAAGGTGGAGGGCCAAAATTAAGAGGAACACTAGTTTTCATCACTGATGACTAGAAATTTTTGTTGTTAATTTGTTTTGTTTATGTGTGGTAAGCAGACTTTCAGTGAAGCCATTAACTGAGCTAAAGAGCACAAAAATTGGAGGACAATCTAGGGAGATGAAAAGATCAATTTTGGGCTTCTTGTGTCCAGCTATAAATGTTAGACTGTTAGATAAATGACTAAGATACTCTAGATAGAAGAAGTGTGGAATATCTTAAATACTTAAGTAGAATCCACTTAAGAAGTATTTAAGTATCATCTAAATTAAAAAAGTATGTAAAGCTCATGAAGGTGGATTTAATCCTAAAAAAATTTTTAATTTCCTTCCTCCAGAATATGCTTGGCTATAATGTTTATCTGCAAAAAAGGTGGGAATTTTAATGGAAAATGTCACTGTTTAGTGTATTTCCATAATTATGCATGCATAGTTACTCAGTGCTGTTGGACTCTGTGATCCCAGGGACTGGAAAGTTTTCCCAGAAAGAATACTGGAGTAGGTTACCATGTCCTCATCCAGGGGATTTCCCAAACAGTGATCAAACCTGCATCTCCTGCATTACAGGTGAACTCTTTACCACTGAACCATTCAGTTCAGTCGCTCAGTCATGTCTGACTCTTTGCAACCCCATGAACCACTGCACGCCAGGCCTTCCTGTCCATCACCAACTCCCAGAGTTCACCCAAACACATGTCCATTGAGTCAGTGGTGCCATCCAACCATCTCATCCTCTGTCATCCCCATCTCTTCCTGCCCTCAATCTTTCCCAACATCAGGGTCTTTTCAAATGAGTCAGCTCTTCACATCAGGTGGCCAAAGTATTGGAGTTTCAGCTTCAACATCAGTCCTTCCAATGAT
>NW_011494728.1:713307-729447 GCF_000754665.1 Bison bison bison
TCAAGAGTCTTCTCCAATACCACAGTTCAAAAGCATCAATTCTTCAGCACTCAGCTTTCTTTATAGTCCCATTCTCACATCCATACATGACTACTGGAAAAACCATAGCCTTGACCAGATGGACCTTTGTTGATAAAGTAATGTCTCTGTTTTTAATATGCTGTCTAGGTTGGTCATAACTTTGCTTCCAAGGAGTCAGCGTCTTTTAATTTCATGGCTGCAGTCACCACTTTCAGGATTTTTAAGCACCCCCCCAAAATAAAGTCAGCCACTGTTTCCACTCTTTCCCCATCTGTTTGCATGAAGTGATGGGACCAGGTAACATAATCTTAGTTTTCTAAATGATGAGCTTAAAGCCAACTTTTTCACTCCCTTCTTGCACTTTCATCAAAAGGATCTTTAGTTCTTCTTCACTTTCTGCCATAGGGTGGTGTCATCTGCATAACTAAAGTTATTAATATTTCTCCTGGCAACCTTGATTCCAGCTTGTGCTTCCTCCAGCCCAACGTTTCTCATGATGTACTCTGCATATAAGTTAAATAAGCAGGGTGATAATATACAGCCTTCACATACTCCTTTTCTTATTTGGAACCAGTCTGTTTTTCCATGTCCAGTTCTAACTTATTGCTTCCTGACCTGCCTACAGGTTTCTCAAGAGGCAGATCAGTTGGTCTGGTATTCCCAGTCCTTTGAGAATTTTCCACAGTTTGTTGTGATCCACACAGTCAAAGGCTTTGGCATAGTCAGTAAAGCAGAAATTGATGTTTTTCTGGAACTCTCTTGCTTTTTCCATGATCCAGAGGATGTTTGCAATTTAATCTCTGGTTCCTCTGCCTTTTCTAAAACCAGCTTGAACATCTGGAATTTCACGGTTTACATATTGCTGAAGCCTGTCTTGGAAAATTTTGAGCATTAATTGCTAGCATGTGAGATGAGTGCAACTGTGAAGAAGTTTGAGCATTCTTTGACTTTGCCTTTCTTTGGGATTGGAATGAAAACTGACCTTTTCCAGTCCTGTGGCCACTGCTGAGTTTTCCAAATTTGCTGGCATCTTGAGTGCAACACTTTCACAGCATCATCTTTTAGGATTTGAAGTAGCTCAACTGGAATTCCATCATCTCCACTAGCTTTGTTCTTTGTAATGCTTCCTAAGGCCTACTTGACTTCACATTTCAGGATGTCTGGCTCTAGGTAAGTGATCATATCATCGTGATTATTTGGGTCATGAAGATCTTTTTTGTACAGTTCTCCTGTGTATTTTTGCCACCTCTTAATATCTTCTTCTTCTGTAAAGCCATTGGGGAAGCCTATTTCCACCATTATATTTAATTTCAATTAAATTAAAATATAGCTTTAGCTGATAACCAGTATGTTACCAATAGCCAAGACCTCCTATATCTATTTTCATATTATCTCTCAAATCTCTTTTTCTTTTGATGTACATTGCTTTGTTACAGAGTTAGTTTCCTTATTGGTTTTCATTTGTATAGTTAAGAGAGCCTGGAATAACCTCCTTGTCATTGATCTCTACTATTGTCTTATATCTGAACTCAATTCAATTCTTTTGCAAGATTAATGCTTTAAAATATAGCTCTATTATGTCATGGTTGTTTTCACAGCCTTTGAAGATTTCTCATGTTTACTCCACACAACTCAGCTTGTTCATCAAGGTTCTCAAAAATGTGGTCCTCTTCTGTGATTTCCTTCTGTATTTCTGGCATCATTTTACTGTGTGTTGTTAATTGCTGAGACACTTATTTCACATAAGAACTTTTTTTTATGAATTCTGATTTATGATGCCAATCTAGTTTTTATTTTTTAATTTTACTGATTTTTGGTTATTTATTCCCTCATGTTATGGGCTTCTAGAAGTTTAATAATTTTTATTAAAATTCATGTATATAAAATGCCTATTTTGGTGTCTTGAATATATTCAGTTCAGTACAGTTCAGTCACTTAGTTGTGTTCAACTCTTTGTGACTCCATGTACTGCAGCAAACCAGGCATCCTTTTCCATCACCAACTCCCAGAGCTTACTGAAACTCATGTCTATCGAGTCAGTGATACCATCCAAACATCTTACCCTCTGTCTTCCCCTTCTCCTCCTGCCTTCAATCTTTCCCAGCATCAAGGTCTTTTCCGATGAGTCAGTTCTTCACATCAGGTGGCCAAAGCACTGGAGTCTCAGCTTCAGCATCAGTCCTTTCAATGAACATTCAGGACTGATTTCCTTTAGGATGGACTGGTTGGATATCCTTGCAGTCCAAGGGATTCTCACAAATCTTTTCTAACACCACAGTTCAAATCATTGATTCTTTAGTGTTCAGCTTTCTTTATGGTCCAACTCTCACATCCATACATGACTACTGGAAAACTTTAGCTTTGACTAGGTGGAACTTTGTTGGCAAAATAATGTCTCTGTGTTTTAATATGCTGTCTAGATTGGTCATAACTTTCCTTCCAAGGAGTAAGTGTCTTTTAATTTCATGGCTGCAGTCACTATCTGCAGTGGTTTTGGAGGCCCCCCTTCCCTGCAAAATAAAATCTCTCCTGTTGAGGTTTGACAGAAAACAGAAAAATTCTGTAAAGCATTTATCCTTTAGTAAAAAATTAATTAATTAAAAAAAAAGTCTTTCACTGTTTCCATTATTCCCCCATTTATTTGCCATGATCAGATTGGATGCCATGATCTTAGTTTTCTGAATGTTTAGTTTTAAGCTAATTTTTTCACTCTTCTCTTTCACTTTCATCAAGAATCTCTTCCTTTCTTCTTTGCTTTCTTCCGTAGGGGTGGTGTCATCTGCACGACTAAGGTTATTAATATTTCTCCCAGCAATGTTGATTCCAGCTTGTGCTCTTCCAGCCCAGGATTTCTCATGATATATTCTGCATCTAAGTTAAATAAGCAGGGTGGCAATATACAGCCTTGACATAATCCTTTCCTGATTTGTAACCAGTCTGATGATCCATGTCCAGTTCTAGTTGTTGCTTCTTGACCTCCATACAGGTTTTTCAGGAGGTATGTAAGGTAGTCTGGTATTCCCATCTCTTTAAGAATTTTTCACAGTTTGCTGTGATCCACACAGTCAAAGGCTTTGCCATAGTCAATAAAGCAGATTGATGTTTTTCTGGAACTCTCTTGCTTTTTCAATGATCCAAGGGATGTTGGCAATTTGATCTCTGCTTCCTCTGCCTTTTCTAAATCCAGCTTGAACATCTGGAAGTTCATGGTTCACGTATTGCTGAAGCCTGACTTGGAGAGTTTTGAGCATCATTTTGGTAGCATGTGATATAAGTACAATTGTTCGATAGTTTGAACATTCTTTGGCATTGCCCTTCTTTGGGACTGGAATGAAAACTGACCTTTTCCAGTCCTGTGGCCACTGCTGAGTTTTCCAAATTTTCTGGCATATTGAGTGCAGCACTTTCACAGCATCATCTTTTAGGATTTGAAATAGGTCAACTAGAATCCCATCTCCTCTACTAACTTTGTTCATAGTGATGCTTTCTAAGGCCCACTTGACTTCACATTCCAGGATATTTTGGTCTAGGTGAGTGGTCACACTTTCGTGGTTATCTGGTTCATGAAGGTCTTTTTTGTATAGTTCTTCTGTGTATTCTTGCTACCTCTTCTTAATGTCTTCTGCTTCTGTTAGGTCCATATCATTTCTTGTCTTTATTGTGCCTATCTGTTCATGAAATATTCCCTTTGTATCTCTAATTTTCTTCAAGAGATCTCTAGTTTTTCCCATTATGTTGTTTTCCTCTATTTCTTCACATTGATCACTGATAAAGGCTTTCTTATCTTTCCTTGCTGTTCTTTGGAAGTCTGCATTCACATGGGTATATCTTTCCTTTTCTCCTTTTCCTTTAGCTTCTCTTCTTTGCTCAGCTATTTGTAAGGCCTCCTCAGACAACCATTTTGCCTTTTTGCAGTATTTTCTTGAACATATTAGCAAAATTTATATGAATGATGAATAAGCCTAATTATCCAGTAATGGCTGTCTGTAAACATTAAGAGATACCAAATTGGTCTGATTCATTCGTCAAATGAATATACCAGCTTTGATGTTCAGAAGTCATGGCCTAGTTAATATATAGGTCTCTGCATTTATATACATATTTGTTTATACCTTTTGTTTAGAAGTCCCTGAATTTCTATATACCCTAACCCTAAAAGGCCAACATGAATAACTGTCTTAGAGTCCATATTTTATTATCCAAGCTACCATATGGAAGTAATGGAGAGATGGTTCAAGTTTTATTTTGAATTTAATCAAGCAGAAAAGATAGATGAAGATAAAATATCAACTTGTGTATTGGTTAGATGGAAATAAGTCATGATAAAAAAATTAGGAAATCATGCATGAATGATTTCCAAGAATACTGCTGCATATTGTTTCTGAGGATCTGTTAGTGTATCTTTCAATAATGTTTAATCTTTATAAAAATTATGCAAAGTAATGGTTACTCTTTTCATTTTACTTATATTGAAACTGTGACTCAGTGTTTAAGTAATTCATCCAAGATTATATAGATAATGTGTTAAATCAGGCTTTGAACTGATGTCTATCAGTCTGTTTATTTTGCTTTTAAGCTTGAATGCAGATTGTGTATGTTAATCAGAGTTATGTTGATGTTTCTGAAGAGAGAGATGCCATGGCAGGAGATAAATTTGAAGGCTTTACAATTTTTTTTTAGGTAGTTCATTTCAAGCCAGGTGTGTTAGTCAGGATTCTCTAGAGAAATAGAACCAGTAGGATATACTGATAGCCATTCAAGTTCACACATAAAGTTAACCATTATACCAGGACATATAAATGCTGTAGGAACTACCTGAAGTCATTTGCCTTGAAAAAGTATAAATTTTAATTGGATGAATAAGATGAAAAACAGATAATAAATGTATAATAAAAATATACAGTAGATAAAGGGTAAGGTGATTTCTACTTGAAGTCATATTCAATAAGGTGTAAATAATGTTAGATTAAATAAGATTGATTCAAGTATTCCAAATCCTAAAACATGATGTTGTGAAATTGCTGTACTCAACATGCCAGAAAATTTGGAAAACTCAGCAGTGGCCACAGAACTGGAAAAGGTCAGTTTTCATTCCACTCCCAAGGAAAGGTAATGCCAAAAATGTTCAAACTACTGCACAATTGCACTTATCTCACACACTAGCAAAGTGATGCTCAAAATTCTTCAACTGAGCCTTAACAATATGTGAACTGAGAACTTCCAGATGTTCAAGCTGAATTTAAAGAGGCAGAGGAACCAGAGATAAAATTGCCAACATCCCTTGGATCATCGAAAAAGCAAGAGTTCCAGAAAAAACATATATTTCTGCTTTATTGACTAGGTGTTACAAGAGGGCATCAGAGGGCAGACACACTGAAACCATAATCACAGAAAACTAGTCAATCTAATCATACTAGGAGCACAGCCTTGTCTAACTCAATGAAACTAAGCCACGACCATGGGGCAACCCAAGATGGGTGGCTCACGGTGGAGAGATCTGACAGAATGTGGTCCACTGGAGAAGGGAATGGCAAACCACTTCAGTATTCTTGCCTTGAGAACCCCATGAACAGTATGAAAAGGCAAAATGATAGGACACTGAAAGAGGAACTCCCCAGGTCAGTAGGTGCCCAATATGCTACTGGAGATCAGTGGAGAAATAACTCCAGAAAGAATGAAGGGATGGAGCCAAAGCATAAAGAATACCCAGCTGTGGATGTGACTGGTGATAGAAGCAAGGTCCGATGCTGTAAACAGCAATATTGCATAGGAACCTGGAATGTCAGGTCCATGAATCAAGGCAAATTGGAGTGGTCATACAACAGATGGCAAGAGTGAATGTCGACATTCTAGGAATCAGCAAACTAGAATGGACTGGAATGGGTGAATTTAACTCAGATGATCATTATATCTACTACTGTGGGCAGGAATCCCTCAGAAGAAATGGAGTAGCCATCATGGTCAAAAAGAGTCCGAAATGCGGTACTTGGATGCAATCTCAAAAATGACAGAATTGATCTCTGTTCATTTCCTAGGCAAAACATTCAATATCACAGTAATCCAAGTCTATGCCTCAACCAGTAATGCTGAAGAAGCTGAAGTTGAACGGTTCTATGAAGACCTACAAGACCTTTTAGAACTAACACCCAAAACAGATGTCCTTTTCTTATAGGGGACTGGAATGCAAAAGTAGAAAGTCAAGAAACACCTGGAGTAACAGGCAAATTTGGCCTTGGAATATGGAATGAAGCAGGACAAAGGCTAATAGAGTTTTGCCAAGAAAATGCACTGGTAATAACAAACACCCTCTTCCAACAACACAAGAGAAGACTCTATACATGGACATCACCAGATGGTCAACAGCAAATTCAGATTGATTATATTCTTTGCAGCCAAAGATGGAGAAGTTCTATACAGTCAGCAAAAACAAGACCAGGAGCTGACTGTGGCTCAGTTCATGAACTCCTTATTGCCAAATTCAGACTAAAATTGAAGTAAGTAGGGAAAACCATTAGACCATTCAGGTATGACCTAAATCAAAACCCTTATGATTATACAGTGGAAGTGAGAAATAGATTTAAGGGCCTAGATCTGATAGATAGAGTGCCTGATAACTATGGAATGAGGTTCGTGACATTGTACAGGAGACAGGGATTAAGACCATCCCCATGGAAAAGAAATGCAAAAAAGCAAAATGGCTGTCTGGGGAGGCCTTACAAATAGCTGTGAAAAGAAGAGAAGCGAAAAGCAAAGGAGAAAAGGAAAGATATAAGCATCTGAATGCAGAGTTCCAAAGAATAGCAAGGAGAGATAAGAAAGCCTTCTTCAGCAATCATTGCAAAGAAATAGAGGAAAACAACAGAATGGGAAAGACTAGAGATCTCTTTAAGAAAATTAGAGATACCAAGGGAACATTTCATGCAAACATGGGCTCGATAAAGGACAGAAATGGTATGGACCTAACAGAAGCAGAAGATATTAAGAAGAGATGAAAAGAATACACAGAAGAAGTGTACAAAAAAGATCTTCACAACCCAGATAATCACGATGGTGTGATCACTGACCTAGAGTCAGACATCCTGGAATGTGAAGTCAAGTAGGTCTTAGAATGCATCACTAGGAACAAACCTAGTGGAGGTGATGGAATTCCAGTTGTGCTATTTCAAATCCTGAAAGATGATGCTGTGAAAGTGCTGCACTCAATATGCCAGCAAATCTGGAAAACTCAGCAGTGGCCACAGGACTGGAAAAGGTCAGTTTTCATTCCCATCCCAAAGAAAGGCAATGCCAAAGAATGCTCAAACTACTGCACAATTGCACTCATCTCACATGCTAATAAAGTAATGATCACAATTCTTCAAGCCAGGCTTCAGCTATATGTGAACCGTGAACTCCTGATATTCAAGCTGGTTTTAGAAAAGGCAGAGGAACCAGAGATCAAATTGCCAACATCCACTGGATCATGGAAAAAACAAGAGAGTTCCAGAAAAACACCTATTTCTGCTTTATTGGCTATGCCAAAGCCTTTGACTGTGTGGATCACAATAAACTGTGGAAAATTCTGAAAGAGATGGGAATACCAGACCACCTGACCTGCCTCTTGAGAAATCTGTATGCAGGTCAGGAAGCAACAGTTAGAACTGGACATGGAACAACAGACTGGTTCCAAATAGGAAAAGGAGTACATCAAGGCTGTATATTGTCACCCTGCTTATTTAACTTATATGCAGAATACATCATGAGAAACGTCAGACTGGAAGAAACACAGCTGAAATCAAGATTGCCAGGAGAAATATCAATAACCTCAGATATGCAGATAATACCACCCTTATGGCAGAAAGTGAAGAGGAACTCAAAAGTCTCTTGATGAAAGTGAAAGAGGAGAGTGAAAAAGTTGGCTTAGAGCTCAACATTCAGAAAACAAAGATCATGGCATCCAGTCCCTTCACTTCATGGGTAATAGATGGGGAAGCAGTGGAAACAGTGTCAGACTTTATTTTTTTGGGCTCCAAAATCACTGCAGATGGTGACTGCAGCCATGAAATTAAAAGATGCTTACTCCTTGGAAGATAAGTTTTGACCAACCAAGATAGCATATTCAAAAGCAGAGACATTACTTTGCCAACAATGGTCCGTCTAGTCAAGGCTATGGTTTTTCCTATGGTCATGTATGGATGTGAGAGTTGGACTGTGAAGAAGGCTGAGTGCTGAAGAATTGATGCTTTTGAACTGTGGTGTTGGAGAAGACTCTTGAGAATCCCTTGGACTGCAAGGAGATCCAACCAGTCCATTCTGAAGGAGATCAGCCCTGGGATTTCTTTGAAAGGAATGATGCCTAAGCTGAAACTCCAGTACTTTGGCTACCTCATGCGAAGGGTTGACTCATTGGAAAAGACTCTGATGCTGGGAGGGATTGGGGGCAAGAGGAGAAGGGGACGACAGAGGATGAGATGGCTGAATTGCTTCACTGACTCGATGGATGTGAGTCTGGGTGAACTCCGGGAGTTGGTGATGGACAGGGAGGCCTGGTGTGCTGCGATTCATGGGGTCGCAAAGAGTCAGACACGACTGAGCGACTGAACTGAACTGAAAGCCTGACTGTGTGGATCATAGTAAACTGTGAAAAATTCTTAAAAGAGATGGGAATACCAGACCACATCACGTGCCCTGAGATATCTGTATGGAGGTCAAGAAGCAACAGCTAGAACTGGACATGGAGCAACATACTGATTACACATCAGGAAAGGATTATGTCAAGGCTGTATATAGTCCCCCTGCTTATTTAACTTATATGCAGAATATATCATATAGAGTCCTAGGCTGGAAGAAGCACATGCTGGAATCATGATTGTCCCATAGAAATATTAATAACCTCAGATATGCAGATCACACCACCCTTATGGCAGAAAGTGGAGAGGAACTAAGGAATATCTTAATGAAATTAAAAGAGGAGTATGAAAAAGCTGTCGTAAAACTCAGCTTTCTGAAAACTAAGATCATGGCATCCTGTCCCAACATTTCATAACAAATAGAGGTGGAAACAATGGAAATAGTGAGAGACTCTATTGTTTTAAGCTCCAAAATCACAGCAGATAGTGAGTGAAACCATGAAATTTAAAAACACTTGCTCCTTGGAAGAAAAGCTATGACCAATGTAGACAGCATATAAAAACCCAGAAACATTACATTGCCATCAAAGTTATATCTAGTCAAACTATGGTTTTTCCAGTAGTCATGTATGGATGTGAGAGTTGGACCATAAAGAAAAGCTGAGCACTGAAAAATTGTTGCTTTTGACGAGATGTTGGAAAAGACTCTTGAGAGTCTGTTGAACAGCAAGGAGATCAAACAAGTCAATCCTAAAGGAACTCAGTCCTGAATATTCATTGGAAGGATTGATACTGAAGCTGAAACTCCAATACTTTGGCCACCTGATGCAAAGAACTGACTCATTGGAAAAGACCCTGATGCTGGGAAAGATTGAAGGAGGGAGGAGAAGGGGACGACAGAGGATGAGATGGTTAAATGGCATCACCAACTCGATGGATATGAGTTTGAGCAAGCTCCAGGAGTTGGTGATGGACAGGGAAGCCTGGCGTGCTGCAGTCCATGAGGGTCACGGAGAGTCAGATATGACTGAGCAACTAAACTGAACTGAAAATACTTCAAAAATTTACCTTTTAAAGTTATTTACCTTGATAATTTAAGTCAATGCTCTGAAATGTTGGCTTTATAAAATTTTATCTCTCTCATCTCTTTCACAAGAATAATTTCCAAATATTAACTGTCTATTTCTTTTTTGATACCATCTCTGTTGTTCATACTTAGTAGTCCAAGTTTAATTACTCATTTGGCTTCTGGATTTAGAACATTTGTTGATATGAACCTTTAATGATTTTCAACTGAATTTCAATCATTCCAATAAAATAATTTAATATAAAGTGAAAGTCACTCAGTTCTGTCTGACTCTTTGTGATCCCATGGACTATACAATCCATGGAATTCTCCAGGCCAGAATACTCGAGTAGGTTACTGTTACCTTCCATGGGATCTTCCTGACCCAGGGATTGAACCAGGGTCTCCTGCATTGCAGGCAGATTCTTTACCACCTGAGCTATCAGGGAAGCCCCCAAAATTATTTAAACAGAGAGCTAAATCTATTATATAAATTAGTTTCATTATTAAAATAATTGCAAACAATGATTTTTGTCCCTGCAGTACCATGGTTCAAAGCATAGTGACAGTACTTTTGCCTACATAAGACTTTTAAAACCCTCTTGTAGACTAAAAATTTATTTCTGTTGACCATGAAGAATACATTTTACAAAGGGTTTGGATAATTCCTATTCATCAAGTCTGATGAGCAAAGAAAAGTTCTTAGTATATTGGATGTATTACTTGGCTTGTCTAATACAAGGGATTGCATCTATAAATATTACTGAGATATTTGGCTTATTCATGTCCAAGAGCACTTTTAATTAGTACAGTGTCTTTTCTGAAGGTGTTTTATAATCATTAAATCTCATATAAGCTCATTCCTGGTGGATGTATTCTTGTCTTTCAGACTCTTTCTCTTGTTGGTCAGCATGCAGTCTTGACCTTCAAAGTGGGTAGTAAGGACAACCGATTTTGAAATTTCAATTCTTTTAACATCAGATTATCACTTTTTAAAAAAATTTCATTTCTATATCACTTATAATGAAATCTACTATGTACCAGTTGTTTCAAAATAGGCATTTAAAATATTGTTTTATGTATCAGTTTCATTTGTTTTTATACTTGTGTCTGTTTACTTTTAGTACTCTGTTAATCTGGTGACATCCTATGACCTCACTTTTCTTTACTAAAAAAATCTTGAATCCATTCTTTAGCATTCATACATCCTTTAAAAGCAATACTGAAGTTTTCCTTTAAGATAACTCTAAATTGTGTTAAAAATAGTAGGAGGTAGAATGGTAGGCACTTCATGTCCCTAAAATGGGAGAGGGGCCAAACTGAGATTATGAAAACATTTCTGTATTAAAATTGAAGTGATTTGCTTATGAAATATAGTTATTAAGCACCCATGAGGGAAAGTATATTGTATTTGATGTAAAATAGAAAAATGAGAAAAGGTAGAGTTTCTGTAGAATAAAGAAAGCATGTGCATACATGCCATAAGACTGGATCCGATCATTTCTGAAAATTAGATACACTTGACGGTCCATAAGAGTTCAAGGGGAGAAGAAGGGTCTTTTGCTGATTTATTTAGGAAGGACTTTTGCAGTTACACTGGATAGACACTCATATTGTGACCGCAACTATTCCAATCCAAGAGAAAATGAAAACTTATGTTCCCAAAAGCCATATACGCTACTATTAAGAACAGCTATAATTAAATCAAAGAAGTGAAACCACAGGAGACTAAGCCAGATATATCTGTGAGTGTTTTGAGGGTTGAATTAGAGGCATGAATTAGGAGTGGCCTGCCATGGGGACAGGGGCACTGGCATCAGCAGTCCTGAGAGGCACATTTTGGCATAAGTGCCCCTGGAAGTCGCTGTTAGCCCTACTGTAGAGCCTGTAGACTCCAGGACTGGGTCCCTTCACATCAAACAACTAACAGGGAGATAGCACAGTGCCACCCATCTGCAGACAATTGGATTAAAGATTACCAGAGCAAGACCCAGCTTTCCCCATAGCCAGTCTCTTCCATCAGGAAGCTTGCACAAGCCTTTTATCCTCATCTCAGAAGGCAGATAGAAGAAACAAGAACTACAATCCCACAGTCACCAGAATGAAAACCAAAATTATTTTCATAGAAATGTAATCAAAAGGATCACATGTATCACAGCCTTGTTTAACTCAATAAAGCTAACAGCCATGCTGTGCAAGAGCACCCTAGATGGACAGACCATGGTAGAGAATTCTGACAAAATATGGTCCACCAGAGAAGGGAATGGCAAATGACTCCATTATTCTTGTCTCAAGAACTCCATGAACAGTATGAAAATGCAAAAATATATGGTATCAGAAAAGGAGTCCCCTAGGTCAGTAGGTGTCCAATATGCTACTGGAGAAGAGTGTACAAATAGCTCCAGAAAAATGAAGAGGCTAGGCCAAAGTGGAAATGATGCTTAGTTATGAATGTGTCTGGTGGTGACAGTAAAATATGATGCTGTAAAGTGCAATATTGCATAGAAACCTGGAATGTTAGGTCC
Organism: Bison bison bison; assembly: GCF_000754665.1. Lineage (NCBI taxonomy): Eukaryota > Metazoa > Chordata > Mammalia > Artiodactyla > Bovidae > Bison > Bison bison. The sequence continues at coordinate 725,529 of NW_011494728.1, forward strand.
ATTGAATCAATGTAAATTGGATGAGGTTAAGCAGGAGATGGCAAAGTGGACACCGACATTTTAGGAATCAGTGAACTACAGTGGACAAGAATGGGTGAACTTTGTTCAGATGACCATTATATCTACTACTATAGACAGGAATCCTGTGGAAGAAATGGAGTAGCCTTCATAGTCAATAAAAGAGCCTGAAATGCAGTACTTGAATGCAGTCTCAAAAATGAAACAATTATCTCAGTTTGTTCTCAAGGTAAACTATTCAGCATCACAGTATGCCCCAACTACTGATGCTGAAGAAACTGAAGTTGAATGATTGAAGACCTACAAGGTGTTCTAGAACTAATAACCAAAAAAAAAAAAAAAAAAAGATGTTCTTTTCAGCATAGCGGAATGGAATGCAAAATTAGGAAGTTAAAAGATACCTGGAAATATAGATAAGTTTGGTCTTGGAGTACATAGTGAAGCAAGACAATGGCTGACAGTTTTGTCAAGGGACTACTGTGGTCATGGCAAACAAACCCTTCCAACAACACAAGAAGCAACTCTACACATGGCTGTCTCCAAGTGATCAATACTGAAATCAGATGGACTAATATTCTTTGCAGGCAAAGTTAGAGAGGCTCTATACAGTCAGCAAAAGCAAGACCTGGAGCTGACTGTGGGTCATATCATGAGCTCCTTATTGCAAAATTCAGACTTAAACTGAAGAAAGTAGGGAAAAGTGAAAGTGAAGTTGCTCAGTTGTGTCCGACTCTTTGTGACCCCATGGACTGTAGCCTACCAGGCTTCTCCATCCATGGGATTTTCCAGGGAAGAGTACTGGAGTGGGTTGCCATTTCCTTATCCAGGGGATCTTCCCAACCCAGGGATCTAATCCATGTCTCCCACATTGTAGGCAGACACTTTTACCATCTGAGCCACCAGGGAAGATAAAAGCCAAGTAGGGAAAATCACTAGGCAATTTATCTATGACCTAAATCAAATCCCTTATGATTATACAGTAGAGGTCATGAAAAGATTCAAGGGATTAGATCTGGTAGACAGAATACCTGGAGAACTATGGAAAGAAGTTCATAATATTATACAGGAGGCAGTGACCAAAACCATCCCCAAGAAAAAGAAATGCAAAAAAGGCAAAATGGTTGCCTGAGGAGGCCTTACAAATAGCTGAGAAAGAGGAGAAAAGAAAGGCAAAAGCGAAAGAGAAAGATACACTCAACTGCATGCAGAGTTTCAGAGAACAGCAGGGAGAGATAAGAAAGCCTTCTTAAGTGAGCAATGCAAAGAAATAGAGGAAAACAATAAATGGAAAAGACTAGAGATCTCTTCAAGAAAATTAGAGATATCAAGAGAACATTTCATACAATGATGGGCACAATAAAAGACAGAAACATTAAGGACCTAACATAAGTATAAGATATTAAGTAGAGGTAGCAAGAATACACAGATGATCTGTGCAAACAAGCCTTGATGACCTGGATAAACATAATGCTGTGTTCAGTTATCTAGAGCCAGACATCTTGGAGTAGGAAGTCAAGTAGGAAGTCAAGGGCCTCAGGAAGCATTGCTACGAACAAAGCTAGTGAAGGTGATGGAATTCCAGCTGAACTATTTAAAATACTAAAAGTGGTTGCTGTTACAGGGCTGAACTCAATATGCCAGCAAATTTGGAAAACTCAACAGTGGTCAAGAACTGGAAAAGACCAGTTTTCATTCCAGTCCTAAAGAAGGGCAATTCCAAAAAATGTTCAAACTACAGTACAGTTGCACTCATTTCACATTCTAGAAAGAAAATGTTCAAAATCCTTCAAGCTAGATTTCCACAGGATGTGAACTGAGAACTTCCAAATATACAATCTGAGTTTAGAAAAGGCAGAGTAAACAAGAGATTAAATTGCCAACGTCTGCTGGATCATAAAAAAGTAAGGGATTTTCAGAAAGACATCTACTTCTGCTTCATTGACTACACTAAAGCCTTTGACTGTGTGGATCATAAAAAGCTTTGAAAAAATCTTAAAGAGATTGAAATACCAGACCACCTTACTTGTCTCATGAGAAACCTGTATGCAGGTCAAGAAGCAACAGTTAGAACTGGACATGGAACAATGGACTGGTTGAAAATCAGGAAAGGAGTATGCCAAGGCTGTATGTTGTTACCCTGCTTATTTAAATTCTATGCAGAATACATCATGCAAAAATCTGAGCTGGGTGAATCATAAGCTGGAATCAAGATGCTGCGATAAATATCAACAAACTCAGACATGCAGATGATATCACTCTAGTGGCAGAAAGTGAAGAAGAATTAAACAACCTCTTGATGAGGAAGAAAGAGGAGTATGAAGAAGCTGGCTTAAATCCCAGCATCCAAAAAAACTAAGATCGTGGCATCTGATCCCATCACTTCATGGCAAATAGATGGGAAAAAAGTGGAAACAGTGATAGATTTTATTTTCTTTGGCTTTAAATCCACTGTGGATTTTGACTGCAGCCATGAAATTAAAAGACATTTGCTCATTGGAAGAAAAGCTGTGAGAAACCTAGACAGGATATTAAAAAGCGGAGACATCACTTTGCCAAAAAAACGCCTGTATAGTCAAAGCTGTGGGTTTTCATGTACTCATCTATGGATGTCAGGTTGGACCATAAAGAAGCCTCAGTGCCAAAGAATTGATGCTTTTGAATTGTAGTGTTGGATAAGACTCTTGAGAGTCTCTTGGAGAGCAAGGAGATAAAATCATTCAATTCAAAAAGAAATTGGCCCTCAATATTCATTGAAAGGACTAATGCAGAGGCTGAAGTTCCAATACTTTGGCCACCTGGTACAAGAGCCACCTCACTGAAATAGACTCTGTTGCTGGGAAAGATTGAGGGCAGAAAGTGAAGGGGGTGACAGAGCATGAGATGATTGGATAGCATCACCAACTCAATGTGCATGAGTTTGAGCAAACTCTGGGAGACAGTGAAGGACAGAGAAGCCTTACATACTGCAATCCATGTGTGCCAACAGTAGGACAGGACGCATAGACTAACGACAATCTGAAATCAGTGCTGAAATTTTCATTAAGAGAGAATCAGAGTATCAAAAAATTTATGCTTTGAACTGTGATGTTGGAGAAGACTCTTGAGAGTCTCTTGGACTGCAAGGCCATCCAACCAGTCCATCCTAAAGGAAATCGGTCGTGATTTCAGTCCTGGAAGGACTGATGCTGAAGCTGAAACTCCAGTACTCTGGCTACCTGATGCAAAGAACTGACTCACTGGAGAAAACCCTAATGCTGGGAAAGATTGAAGGCAGGAGGAGAAGGGAATGACAGAGGATGAGATGGCTGGATGGCATCGCCAATGCGATGGTCATGAATTTGAGTAAGCTCCAGGAGTTGGTGATAGACAGGGAAGCCTAGTGTGCGGCAGTCCATGGGGTCTCAAAGAGTTGGACATGACTGAACAACTGAACTGACTGACTGAACTGTGAGTGTCAAATCCTAACTGCACTTCAATTATTTAAGAAGGATAAGCTCGAGAGATCTGCTGTACAATATTGTGCCTTATCTGGCAATACTGTGTTGTGCACTTAAAAATTTGTTAGGGGTGTAAATCTGAAGAATTCTTACCAAAATCATGAGTAAAAAAAAGTAAATTAAATAGAATAAAATAAACCCTTTATTCACAATAAATGAAATACAGAGTGAATTAATGGAATCAGTTCAATTCTGTTCAGTTCAGTCACTCAGTCATGTCCGACTCTTTGTGACCCCAATTGACCACAGTACGGCAGGCCTCCCTGTCCATCACCAGCTCCCGGAGTTTAACCAAACTCATGTCCATCGAGTCAGTGATGCCATCCAACCATCTCATCCTCTGTCGTCCCCTTCTCTTCCTGCCCTCAATCTTTCCCAGCATCAGGGTCTTTTCAAATGAGTCA
>NW_011494728.1:729547-730734 GCF_000754665.1 Bison bison bison
AACACAACAGTTCAAAACCATCAATTCTTCAGCACTCTGCTTTCTTTATAGTCCAACTCTCACATCCATACATGACTACTGGAAAAACCATAGCCTTGACTAGATGGACCTTTGTTGGCAAAGTAATGTCTCTGCTTGTACAATTAAAGGGGAAAACTGCTTGTAACATGAACACATAGATGAATGTGAAACTAATTATGTTGAGTGATTGAATTTAGAAACAATATATTATATAATACTTAATTACTTTATATAAAATTATAAAGTAATATGTTAAGAAAAAGTTTAATGGCTGTTTCCTAGGCAAGCGATAAACAGGTTAGAATGTACTGTGGATAAACAGTGGTTCTTTATTTCAAGTTTACTTGTGGCTACTACAGTGAACACAGCTGTGAAAAATCATTGAATTGTTTACTTTAAATAGATATGGTACATTGTACATACATTATTCTACAATAAAATTGACAAATGCTTAAAAAAGATTTTGAATGTAAAAAACAGTGAGTTTTTATTTATTCTTATTCAAAAATCATTACTATAGCTTCCCAAGACAGAAACAAAAAAGTAGCTAATAACACTGTATTTTTAATATTTCAGGTTATTTGGTAGACAGTTTATATTGAAAAGGGATAATTTAAGTATTATCTAATATAGTTTTTATTATATGTTATCTGTTTGTAACTTTCCACTGTGTCACTTATTTTATCATAATTCAGTTCAGTTCAGACACTCAGTCGTGTCCGACTCTTTGTGACCCCATGAATCGCAGCACGCCAGGCCTCCCTGTCCATCACCAACTCCTGGAGTTCACCCAGACTCATGTCCATCGAGTCAGAGATGCCATCCAGCCATCTCATCCTCTGTTGTCCCCTTCTCCTCTTGCCCCCAATCCCTCCCAGCATCAGAGTCTTTTCCAATGAGTCAACACTTCGCATGAGGTGGCCAAAGTACTGGAGTTTCAGCTTTAGTATCATTCCTTCCAGAGAAATTCCAGGGCTGATCTCCTTCAGAATGGACTGGTTGGATCTCCTTGCAGTCCAAGGGACTCTCAAGAGTCTTCTCCAATACCACAGTTCAAAAGCATCAATTCTTTGGTGCTCACTTTCTTCACAGTAAAACCATAGCCTTGACTAGACGAACCATTGTTGGCAAAGTAATGTCTCTGCTTTTGAATATGCTATCTAGAT
>NW_011494728.1:730834-733287 GCF_000754665.1 Bison bison bison
GACCACAGTAAAACCATAGCCTTGACTAGACGAACCATTGTTGGCAAAGTAATGTCTCTGCTTTTGAATATGCTATCTAGATTGGTCATAACTTTCCTTCCAAGGTGTAAGCGGCTTTTAATTTCATGGCTGCAGTCACTATCTGCAGTGATTTTGGAGCCCCCAAAAATAAAGTCTAACACTGTTTCCACTGTTTCCCCATCTATTTCCCATGAAGTGATGGGACCAGATGCCATGATCTTCGTTTTCTGAATGTTGAGCTTTAAGCCAAGATTTTCACTCTCCACTTTCACTTTCATCAAGAGGCTTTTTAGTTCCTCTTCACTTTCTGCCATAAGGGTGGTGTCATCTGCATATCTGAGGTTATTGATATTTCTCCCGGCAATCTTGATTCCAGTTTGTATTTCTTCCAGTCCAGCGTTTCTCATGATGTACTTTGCGTATAAGTTAAATAAGCAGGGTGACAATATATAGCCTTGACGTACTCCTTTTCCTATTTGGAACCAGTCTGTTGTTCCATTTCCAGTTCTAACTGTTGCTTCCTGACCTGCATACAGATTTCTCAAGAGGCAGATCAGGTGGTCTGGTATTCCCATCTCTTTCAGAATTTTCCACAGTTTATTGTGACCCACACAGTCAAAGGCTTTGACGTAGTCAATAAAGCAGAAATAGACGTTTTTCTGGAACTCTCTTGCTTTTTCCATGATCCAGCCGATGTTGGCAAGTTGATATCTGGTTCCTCTGCCTTTTCTAAATAAAGCTTGAACATCAGGAAGTTCATGGTTCACATATTGCTGAAGCCTGGCTTGGAGAATTTTGAGCATTACTTTACTAGCGTGTGAGATGAGTGCAATTGTGCGGTAGTTTGAGCATTCTTTGGCATTGCCTTTCTTTGGGATTGGAATGAAAACTGACCTTTTCCAGTCCTGTGGCCACTGCTGAGTTTTCCAGATTTGCTGGCATATTGCATTCATGCAGCACTTTCACAGCATCATCTTTCAGGATTTGAAATAGCACAACTGGAATTCCATCACCTCCTCTGGCTTTGTTCATATTGATGCTTTCTAAGGCCCACTTGACTTCACATTTCAGGATGTCTGGCTCTAGGTCAGTGATCACACCATTGTGATTATCTGGGTTGTGAAGATCTTTTTTGTACACTTCTTCTGTGTATTCTTGCCACCTCTTCTTAATATCTTCTGCTTCTGTTAGGTCCATACCATTTCTGTGCTTTATCGAGCCCATCTTTGCATGAAATGTTCCCTTGGTATCTCTAATTTTCTTGAAAAGATCTCTACTCTTTCGCATTCTGTTGTTTCCCTCTATTTCTTTGTATTGATCGCTGAAGAAGGCTTTCTTATCTCTCCTTGCTATTCTTTGGAACTCTGCATTCAGATGCTTTTATCTGTCCTTTTCTCCTTTGCTTTTCGCTTCTCTTCTTTTCACAGCTATTTGTAAGGCCTCCCCAGACAGCCATTTTGCTTTTTTAAATTTCTTTTCCACAGGGATGGTCTTGATCCCTGTCTCCTGTACAATGTCACAAACCTCATTCCATAGTTCATCAGGTACTCTATCTATCAGATCTAGTCCTTTAAATCTATTTCTCACTCCCACTGTATAATCATAAGGGTTTTGATTTAGGTCATGCCTGAATGGTCTAATGGTTTTTCCTACCTTCTTCAATTTTAGTCTGAATTTGGCAATAAGGAGTTCATGATGTGAGCCACAGTCAGCTCCTGATCTTGTTTTTGCTGACTGTATAGAACTTCTCCACCTTTGGCTGCAAAGAATATAATCAATCTGAATTTGCTGTTGACCATCTGGTGATGTCCATGTGTAGAGTCTTCCCTTGTGTTGTTGAAAGTGGGTGTTTGTTATGACCAGTGCATTTTCTTGGCAAAACTCTATTAGTCTTTGCCCTGCTATATTCCGTATTCCAAGACCAAATTTGCCTGTTACTCCAGGTGTTTCTTGACTTCCTACTTTTGCACTCCAGTCCCCTATAATGAAAAGGACATCTTTTTTGGGTGTTAGTTCTAAAAGGTCTTGTAGGTCTTTATAGAACCGTTTACCTTCAGCTTCTTCAGCGTTACTGGTTGGGGCATAGCCTTGGATTACTGTGATATTGAATGGTTTGCCTAGGAAACGAACAGAGATCATCGTTTGAGATTGCATCCAAGTACTCCATTTCGGACTCTTTTTTGACCATGATGGCTACTCCATTTCTTCTGAGGGATTCCTGCCCACAGTAGTAGATATAATGGTCTTCTGAGTTATATTCACCCATTCCAGTCCATTCTAGTTCGCTGATTCCTAGAATGTCGACATTCACTCTTGCCATCTGTTGTTTGACCACTTCCAATTTGCCTTGATTCATGGACCTGACATTCCAGGTTCCTATGCAATATTGCTGTTTACAGCATCGGACCTTGCTTCTATCACCAGTCACATCC
>NW_011494728.1:733387-752606 GCF_000754665.1 Bison bison bison
GCACCTACTGACCTGGGGAGTTCCTCTTTCAGTGTCCTATCATTTTGCCTTTTCATACTGTTCATGGGGTTCTCAAGGCAAGAATACTGAAGTGGTTTGCCATTCTCTTCTCCAGTGGACTACATTCTGTCAGATCTCTCCACCGTGAGCCACCCATCTTGGGTTGCCCCATGGGCATGGCTTAGTTTCATTGAATTAGACAATAGTAAAGAACTTGCCTGTAATGTGGGAGATCTGGGTTCGAGTTTGGGGTTGGGAAAGTCCCTGGAGAAGGTAACAGTTACCCACTCCAGTATTCTTGCCTCGAGAACTCCATGGACAGAGGAGCCTGGTGGGCTATAGTCTATGGTCTTGCAAAGAGTTGAACATGACTGAACAACTTGCAATTTTTATAAATATTGTTAATATCACTTTGTTCACAACTTTAAGATACAGGTTTTTAAATAACATTCCCTATATAATGTAAATAACAATGTCATAAGAATAAAGGGAAGAATACATGTGCTGTCCAAAACAGTGAGAGTAAAACCTAAAAAAAATAATTTGTGCAACAAAATTTAATCATGTATGCTGTTCAATATAATATTTTTAAAATAATGTAAAAGATTTTAAAAATTCAATACAAAATAGCAAAATCACATAAGATATTAAAAGAAAGGAAATATAAAGTACATTTCTGAACAGTAACTCCATTGATAGACAATTAAGAAGACATGAGTTAAATATTGAGGACAGAGTACTCAGTTTCTCAAAAATGACTCTTTAACAGGATACACAAAAATAAATTTCTAAGAAAGCAATTAAAGGCTCTCTACTAGAAAAAAAAATTGAAGAGAAAGTGTAGGTTTGGGAATGATCTGGAGGTACAAAAAAGTATTCTCAATAGACTGTAAGATTCAGCATGACTCTAATGATTTTTATGGCCTTATTATTCTGATAATTTTTATAATTGCTGCAGGATTGTAAATGGAGGCATTAGGCTCCTACAAAGTGAGAGTCCTAACTGACTTTAGACAGAAAGTTAATTTCATGACCTAAAATGATTAATCTTGTATTTTTGTAAGCTCAGCACATGCCCCTAATATTAAGAGAGTAAATGATGTATGTTGATGTAAGCTTCTAAAGGACAAAAATATAATGTGTGAGTGAAATATTCAAACTGATACTCTCTCAATATTAAAAATTATTTTTACTCTCAAGACAAATTTATAGTCATCTCTCTTTTCCCATTTTTAATTTTTTTGATTAATATTAAATACTAAACAAAGCTCATATTCAATTACACCCTCTTTTCTAGATCATTATACTTTCCAGGAGATGGCACTATAGCATTTATATAGTCCAGATAACAAATCTATAAGCCAAAGGTTAATTTAGCAATGCATTACAAAATAATGAAAGTGTTAGTTGCTCAGTCATGTCTGATTCCTTCTCACTCCATAGATGGTAGCCTGCCAGCCTCCTCTGTCCATTGAGTTTTCCAGGCAAGAATACTGGTGTGGTTTGCCATTATCTTCTCTATGGGATCTTCTGGATCCAGAGATTGAACCTGGGTCTCTTTCATTGAAGGCAGAGTCTTTAACATCTGAGCCATCAGGAAAGTCCATAAAATATTCAATGAATTGCAAATTCTGTTTTGCCCACTATTTTGCACATTGACTTTATTAGTTATTTCTCTAGGTCTTTATTAAAAGTATGAAGTGTTCTACTTAAGAATTATAATATATAATGTTAATGAATGACCTAGTTTATTTTGCAATGAAATATAGGAAATAATCTAACTTTACAAAGGAGTTTATAAAAATATTTATGGATCCAAGTGTCATAGGTTAAAATGTTTAATAACTAATAATAAATTTCAAAATTGCCAGTGAAAATCAAATTCAATGTGATTTAGATTTAGGATAATATTGAGAGTGGGAAGCCCAGCGGTGCAATAGTAAAGAATCCATTTGTCAAGCAGGAGGTGTGGCTTCAATCCCTGGGTCAGGAATATCCCCTGAAGAAGGAATTGGCAATCCACTCCAGTATTCTTGTCTGGAAAATCCCATGGACAGAGGACCTTGGTGGGCTACAGTCCTTGGGGTTTTAAGAGTTGGACAGAATTTAGCGACTAAACCATCACCACCAGCACCAGTGTTGAGAGTACCTGAAATTCCATCCACTCTTGTATAATTTTGGTTGTTTTAGTACGTAGACAAGAGGCTCAGTGGTAAATAATCTCCCCAACAATGCAGGAAACTCAAGACATGTGGGTTCAATCCCTGGGTCAAGAAGGACCCCTGGAGTAGGAAATGGCACCCCACTCCAATACTCTTGCCTGGAAAATCCCATGGACTGAGAAGCTTGGAGGGCTTCATGGGGTTGCAAGGAGTCAGAAATGACCAAACATGCATGACTGCACCTAATAGCATATTTATCTATGAAGAAATTTTGAGCTTTCATATTAGTGAGATTTCAAATGAACCCTTTCAATGATTCAGTACTTAACAGAGTGCTTTACAAAAAGAAAGTACAACTTATTTTTGCCATTTTAGCGTCTTTTTCTTATTATATTCTACTGTGTTCATATGTGACAAAATATAGGTATTTGCTTATCTAAACATCATCAAGGAAATCAAACACATATTAGTAGAACTCAGAGAAATGTCCATTAACATAATTTCTAGAAGCTGGTATAATGATAAAATCTTTCACTTTGAGGATTTCAAAGTATTAGGCATATGTGTGAACTTATATTAAATTTTTGTGATGCTGATCATTGAAAAGAGAAGGTCTTGTGCTTTTAAAAAATTTAAAAAGTATCTATAGAAATCTTTAGAAGTCTTTATAATAGAAGTTATGTTAGACAGGAAGAGTAACCACTGTAATTTACATCAAGAACCTTCTCAATGAAAAATACATCCTACACTCCAGAAAACAAGACTCTGTCATGGGTCAAATCTGACCAATAATTACAATTTGGGAAGGATTGTTCTTCCCAATAGGCCCCCCTAGAGTCATCCTATATCATATAAAGGAGAGAAATAATATATATTTGGTAGGAAGGGTCAAGGCTTCAAAAATGCAAATCATGAATGCTGGTGCCATAGACAGGAGTTGAGACTGGGGGAAAATAATAAAAGCAATACCTTTGGACAAACTGTTGAAAGTTATAGCCTCAAAAGACAGGTCAAATAAAAGACTAATATTTAATCAAGTGATAAATGCTTTTTGCCACCGCCGCCCACCGCCCCCCCGCCCCAAAGTGCAATCACATCAGAAGGACTCCAGTATAGCAATAGAGGATTACAGCTAAAAATAGTGAAAGATACAGGCTTACTATAGAGAGTACAAAGGAAAAGACCAGTAGAACAGTGTCAAGAATGGAGATAAGAAGGACACTATTGAGAATTTGAAGCTGTAGAAACTATAGCTACAATAAACATTAAGCATAGCAAGGCTTCTAGCTGAAATAACATAAATTCACACTTAAAAAATGGTAACTATGTGACATGATGGATATGTTAATAAACTTGATTGTGGCAGTCATTCTACATTGTATGTATATGTTAAATCACCACATTGTGCAACTTTACACCATTTTAGAAAAATATTTATCTCAGTCCTTAAAAACTATACAGCAAATCCATCTTTCAACAAAAAGTCATAGCACAGAGAACTCTACTCAATACACTATAATGAACTATGTAGAAAATTAAGTAAGAGTGAATATATGTGTATGTATAATTGATTCACCTTGCTATACAGCAGAAACTAACACAACATTGTAAATCAACTCTACCCAAATAAATTTAATTTTTGAAAAAAAGAAAGAAATTTTCTCTAGGTACTAAAAGTTTAGTCTAGAATTTTACAGAGGATACATTCATTTTGTATCTCTACTGGAAGTTTGGATTTTTTTAACCTTTTGTTTTCTTTGATATATATTTCTTCAAAGCAGATAGGTTAATCTCTTCTGTTTTTTAATGCTTTCTCTTTTTTGAATTTAAAATTAAAAAAAAATTTTGCTAAATTAAAAAACATTTCTGAGGATACAAAATCAATATACAAATCAATTGCATTTCTTGTACATTTACAACAAATAAATAATTCCATTTACAATAGCATCAAAAAAGTAAAGTAATTCAAAATTAATTTAAACAACAAAGTGAACAACAGATATGCTGAAAACTATAGAATGTTAATAAAGAAATTTTAAAAAGACATGAAACTGAAGTGAAAGTGGCAACTGCTCAGTTGTGTCCAACTCTTCACCACCCTGTGTACTGTAGCCTGTCAGGCTCCTCTGTCCATGGAGTTCTCCAGGCAAGAATACTGGAGTGGGTTGCCATTCCCTTCTCCAGGAGATCTTTACTACCCAGGGATTGAACCCGGGCCTCCTGCATAGCAGGCATATTCTTTACCATCTGAGCCATCAGGGAAGCCCAAAAAGACACATATCTCATTTTCATGCTTTGCAAGAATGTATATTGTTAAAATATCCATACTACTCAAAGAAATGTGCAGATTCAAAACAGCCTCTCAAAATTCCAATGGCATTTTTTTTAAGAAACAAAAAACAGTCCTAAAATTGAACTGAACCACAAGAGACTCTGGGTAACAAAAGCAGTGTTGAACAAGAATGAAGCTTCTTGATTTCAAATATACTTTAAGACTATGCTAATCAAAATAGCACCATACTAGCCTAAACAAGAGATACATAGACCAATGGAACAGAATAGATAATGCATCAATAAATCTTTGCATATAGGGTCAACTACTCTGAAAAATATGCCAAGAATACACAAAGAGGAAAGGATATTCTCTTAATAAATGGTGTTGGGAAAAGTGGATATCCACATGCAAAAGAATGAAATTGAACACTTACACACTGCACAAAAACCAACTCAAAATGGATTAAAGAATTAAATGTAGGTCCTGAAAGCTGTAAAATTCCTGGAAGGAATCATAAGGGAAAAAAACTCTTTAACAATAGTCCTGGTGATACTCTGGGAGGATTTGACACCAAAAGCTGTGGTAACAAAAACCAAACTAAGCAAATGGAGTAGAATCAAACTCAAAAACAATCTCTCTTTTGGGTATATATCCAAAGAAATCATTTTTTTAAAGAGACATCTGCTCTGTTATTTTTATTGCCACATTATTGTAAAGAGGCAATATATGGAAACAACCTAAGTATTTGTCAGTGGATAAAGAAAAATATATATCATCTATTAAATAGAATATATATAATATATAATTTAGTAAACAATAAAAAATAAAATAATAAACAATGATATATATTTATACATAATATCAATATGTATAATATATAATATAAAATAATAAATATATATAATGAAATATTATTCAGCCTTAAAAAAGGAATTAGTGCCATCTTGTGACAACACAAACAAATCCAGAGGACATTATATTAAGTGAAATAAGCCAGACACACAAAGGCAAATACTACATGATCTCACTTCTATGTTGAAGAATAAAAAGTTGAACTCACAATAATAAAGAGTTTAATGGTGCTTACTAGCAACAATCATCATAGCATTCATCAATCATTCACATTACATCACTTCATGGCAAATAGATGGGAAAAAATGGGAACAGTGGTGGATTTTATTTTTGAGGACTCCAAAATCACTGTGGATGGTGACTGCTGCCGTGAAACTAATAGATGCTTCCTCCTTGGAAGAAAAGCTGACAAACCTTGACTGTATGTGAAAAAAGCAGAGATATCACCTTCTTGACAAAGGTCCATATAATCAAAGCTATGGTTTTTCCAGTGGTCATGTATGGATGTGAGAGTTGGACCATAAAGAAAGCTGAGCACTGAAGAATTGAAACTTTCAGACTGTGGTGCTGAAGACAACTCTTGAGAGTCTCTTGGACAGCAAGGAGATCAAACCAGTCAATCCTAAAGAAAATCAACCCAGAATATTCATTGGAAGGATTGATGCAGAAGCTGAAGCTTCAGTACTTTGGCCACCTGATATGAAGAGTCAACTCACTGGAAAAGACCCTGAGGCTGGGAAAGATTGAAGGCAAGAGGAGAAGGGGAGACAGAGGATGAGATGGTTGGATGGCATCATTGACACAATGGACATGAGATTTAGCAAACTCTGAGAGAGAGTGAAGGACAGAGAAGCCTGGTGTGCTGCAGTCCTAGGGTCATGAAAAGTCAGATACGAGGTAGCACCTGAAAAACAACAACAATGGAGGGGGGCTCTAAGAAGTGGGATGATATTGGTCAAAGTGTACAAGCTTTGAGTTCTAAGATTAAATAACTTCTGCAGAACTAAGGTACAACATGGTAGTTGTAGTTTAAAAACATAATGTATTTTATAATTAAAATTTGCCAAGAGATTAGATCTCAAGTGTCCTCTTCACACAAATGCATGTTAACTATGTGAGATAATGGATATGTTAACTAATTTGATTTTGATGATCATTTCACAATATATATGTATATCAAAATATTTTTTGCACCTTGCATATATATATAATTTTTTTTGTTTGTTTTTCCACAATATTTAATTTACACACTAGTGTAACTCTGCAACTTCTGAAGACAGGTTAAGGGGTACAAGAAACTGTTTAGAGCAAGTAAGTCGTTTGGTCCAATATTATCTTAACATAATGGTTATTTGCTCCCTCCCTTTTATGTGACGACATACTATGACATACAACACATGCACAGTCATTCACTGATGAACCAAGGGGTAAGACGCCATGCAGACTAACATCTGTCTATCCAGAGGGTCAACTAACCACACACGACTAGTAAGGCTATGATACAGCTATGCAGCATAATGGTCAACACTGCTGATCCTAAAAGTGAGCACCATATATACATTTGAATATAAAAAACGATTGAAAATCAAACACATATGGGTTAGTTAAAAGGTGCCATTCCAAGGCTATACATAATCACAGGAAAAAGTATTTACATTACTTGGAAAACAGCTGCAACAAAGAGTTTATTGCCAATGCCCTTTATAAACTTCTCTCCGACGTTTAATACAGATGTTATGCTCACTATCTATGTGAACCACACATCTTATTTCTGGCCCTTTATAAGATCCCTGCTCAATAAATTTCAAGCAAATATGTTCTATGGCTTCACCCACACATCTGTTCTCATAGCTTTCAATTAAAAATATCACAATGAACTAGAGCTGTAGCTTAAAACGTTATCTAGTCTAGGTCTAGAGAGTAAAATAGGTATTTTGAGTATCATCTTTACTTAGGTTCATAAGCATACTGTGAAGTTAATTTTATCTAAATAAAAGTGGAAAATATCAAATACAACTAACAAAAACTATTACAAATATATTAGATATTTATCTAAGTATATGAATAATTATTGACAATGTGAATGGTGTAGCTGCATCATTTTAGTTAGAGTTGATTAAATAACTAGAGATAATCATGTATTATCTACAAGAAACCCACTTTCTTTCCAAAGAAGTTAAAATTAATGAGACGGAGAAATGCCGCCTCACTAATTTTAACTTCTTTGAAAAAAATAAAGTGTATTTCTTGTAGATAATACATGGTTGTCTTAATCATGACATGATTGTCTAATACATGATTTAAAAAAGCAAGAGCAACTATCTTAATCTCAATGCATATTTCAAAACAAATAAGATTATTAGGACAAAAAGGAGCATTATAATATGGTAAAGGGGTCAGTTCTCAAAGAAGACATAGCCATCCTTAATGTGTATGCAGTGAACAATGGAGAATCAATGTTCATGAGGAAAAAAATGTTAGAATTGAAATGAAATATAGTCAATATGATAGGATACATCAACCTCCTTCTACCAGTAATTGATCCAACAGATCAAACTGGTAGGAAAATTGGTATGGCTGTACTTGACCTGAACTTAACTATCAACTTCATCTGTTGGCTAATATTTCACCCAACAGTGGCAGAATACACATCTCTTCAAACTCACATAAATATTCACCAAAGAATATATTTTGAGTCATAAAACATAGCTTAACAATTGAGAATAATAGAAATCATATAAAGTATCCTTTCTGGCAACAATTAAATTAACAAGGAATCAATTTAAAAATGAAGAAATTTCAAAAGTATAAAAACTAGAAAGAAATAAGCTATATTTACAGATGGCTTAATTGTATGTGTATAAAATGCCATATAATCTGTAGAAAACTCTCTGGATTAGTAAGCAAGAACAGCTAAGTTGTAGGACAGTGGGTCAGTATGCAAAATACAATTATTTTCTTATATGCCATCAGTGAGCAATTGGAATTTGATTTAAAAATATATATAGTAGATCTGTGAAATAGCATTGTCAATACAGGAGCAATCAGGGTGCACATTTTTACACAATCTGATAGTACCTAGAGCATTCTTTACAGGCTTCCCTGATAACTCAGTTGGTAAAGATTCTGCCTGCAATGCAGGGGACCCTGGTTCAATTCCTGGGTCAGGAAGATCCCCTGGAAAAGGGAAAGGCTACCCACTCCAGTATTCTGGCCTGGAGAATTCCATGGACTCTGTAGTCCCTGGGGTCACAAACAATCAGACACAACTGAGCGACTTTCACTCTCACTCTCTCAGAGCATTCTTTGGAGTTCCAGAACTACATGAAAGGACACCAATAATTCCTTCTGTTCATTTCAAAATCTTTGATAAATGTTTTTCTTACTCATGTTTTTCCTTGTCATCATAAATCATTTCCAATGATTATTTTTGATTAAAAAGGCATAGTATTATTAGGTTTGTCCTGATTATTCATGGGTTGCAGAATTATTAATTATCCATGTAATTAACCTCCAATTAAAATAAATAAATTTATATTAAAATTTAAAAAAAATTTGTTTTGCAAAGATAGCCGCATAAACAAAAACAATCAACTTCGAAGGCTACAAAATGAACTTCTGTCTAGAAGTTTTCTTAAGGAATCTTGAATGGAATTTTTTTTTCTTTAATAGAAAATTATTTAATTAATATACATGTGTTCCCCATCCTGAACCCTCCTCCCTCCTCCCTCCCCACACCATCCCTCTGGGTCGTCCCAGTGCACCAGCCCCAAGCATCCAGCATTGTGCATTGAACCTGGACTGGCATCTCGTTTCATACATGACGTTTCACATGTTTCAATGCCATTCTCCCAAATCCTCCCACCCTCTCCCTCTCCCACAGAGTCCATAAGACTGTTCTATACATCAGTGTCTCTTTTGCTGTCTCGTATACAGGGTTATCATTACCATCTTTCTCCTCTCTTTTTAGCTGTTCTGTCAGTTTACTAGTGAACTCACTCAAGGAAACTTCACAAGATTTCAATTGTAGTATTTTTATATACGGGAGAATTGTGTTATTTATGAGTTTTCCAAAATATGCAGAAACTCCTGTTTTGCTTGCAAAGGGCTTTCCTCAGCAATTTTAAGGTTAAGATCTTGTAAACCAATCACCAGGCCAGCTTTCCTAAGGGACATTGTAAGCCTTGATTCCTTATAATTTTTTTGTGTCAATTTTGTATCCTGAAGCATCAAATCTGTTAATTACTTCTGTGAGTCTTTTGATGGAGTCTTTAGGGTTTTCTCTATATAACATTAGAGACAAATAGATACAGCATTTGTCTTTTATTGTTTTTTAATTTTTTGACTAATTGCTTAGACTAGGACTTTCAAGTACTGTGTTGGATAGGAACATTGATAGTGGGCCCACTTACCTTGATCTTGATCTCTGAGAGAAACTTTTCAACATTTCACCATTGAGTATGATGTTATCTGTGGACTTATTATATCAGACTATGTTCTTTCTATACCCACTGTGTTGACAGTTTTTATCATGAACAGTTGTTTAATTTTACCTAATGCATTTTATTCTTCTATTGAGATTATCATATGATATTTATCTTTCACTCTGTTAATGTGGTGTATCACACGTATTAATTTTGGTGTGTTGAATCACCCTACATCCCAGGGATAATTCCCACATGATAATGGTATATGATCATTTTTGTGTTAATAAATTCAGTTTGCTAATATTTAATTGAGAATTTTTGCATCTATATTCACCAGGGATATTGGCGTGTAGTTTTCTTGTAACGGCCTTATCTGTGTTGATGTCTCTGTTTTTTTGACTTTTCCATTACAAAAGCTTTTTCCAAATATTTAACAGAACAAAACATAATGAATAAATGTTATCTGTTATTTAGTTTTTTATACCTAGTAGCTCTCAAGGTTAGCTAACTCGATACATAATGAATTATTGGAAAATAGCTCATTTAAGCTTTAAACTCCAATACTTTGGCTACCTCATGCAAAGAGTTGACTCATTGGGAAAAACTCTGATGCTGGGAGGGATTGGGGGCAGGAGGAGAAGGGGACAACAGAGGATGAGATGGCTGGATGGCATCACCGACTCAATGGACAAGAGCTTGGGTGAACTCCGGGAGTTGGTGATGGACAGGGAGACCTGGCGTGCTGCAATTCATGGGGTCGCAAAGAGTCGGACATGACTGAGCGACTGAACTGAACTGAACTGAATGCTATAGTATTTATGGAATTACGTTTTATATCTTTTAGAGGTAGATTTACTTTTGTACTATGTGGATCAGTTTTGCCACATAGAAGTCTCTAATAATTGAAAATACGTTATCATTTTAAGTAGAACTGAAAAGGAAAATCTAAAAATAACTTTCATCTTTGCTTTGAGAATTAATATTAATACAGTATTAATATTCAATACTGGTCATATTCATTATACTCTTATTTGGGCTTTTATTTGAAAAGGGAAAAAAATCAAAAAGCAATATTTTAAGCAATATTAGATGGTAATAATCCTATACTATAGAGGACGTCTTTTGCCTTTTTATTGAAAACGAAGCTTACTATACAACTCAGTGTTCTCAACTTTATGAAATATTTTCTTTTAAATATAGACCCTAAATACTTTTTTTTTCTAAATACTTTTTGAAAAGTAGTCTTCTTTTCTTTCCAAAATAACATATATAGCATTGAATTTATTCAAGATTTATAGTACTCAGTATCCCTGTCAGTATATCTATAATTTAAATGGTTACCACACAAAAAAATGTATTTTCAGAAGGAGGGGTTAACTGATTTACTGGTAATTAATCTTATAAAGAGAAAGTAATTGGATAATTTTTCTTTCAGAAATATGCTGCCATTGTTTTGAAGAGCAGCATGTTACTGCTGCTTTTATAATTCATAACAAAACAAGTAGGAGAATTAATTATTATAGTTGGTATAACAATATCTATATAGTTGCTACCTAGTGTTCATTGCATGTACACTTGGTCATGTCTGACTCTGCAATCCTTTGGACTATAATCCTCCAGTTTCCTCTGACCATGGGATTTTCCAGGCAAGAATACTGGAGTGCGTAGATTTTTCCTACCCCTGATCTACCTGACCCAGGGATTGAACTCGTGTCACTTGTGTCCTTCATTGGCAGGTGGATTCTTTACCAGTGACAGCACCTGGTGAATCTGCCTTGTTACCTAACATACCAAGCAAATTAGTGTTTTTACCATGCAGAATTTCAACATTTTGGAGAGAGCAGTCCCGCTGTGAGCAAAATGTTTCAGAATCACTTTGTGCTTCTGATTTTAAACATTGAAACATTTGTACTATTAAAAATATTAAAATTTGTTTGTTTTTAAAACCGATTAACATTCCCCACTAGATTTACTGTTAGACTATGCATCATTCTAATTTATTTTGTATACCTAGCTTATATTTTCATGGAAAAATTGACATGACACAATGTAGTTACTAGGTTATGGAAAGTTTAAAGTGCTGCATTCCAATCATAGATCTTGGAATTGTAAGTTTTTTAGGTCAGTGTCTTGTTCTAAAGTCTGCCTTTAGGCCAGGAGAGATCAAGTGACATTTTCATACCAGAATGGGTCAGAAAAATAAGAGATTCCCTTTGTAGCAGAGCACTATTTCCAGAACATCATGATGTCTCTCAGCATAAAAGGTGAACATAATTTTAGCCTGTATCATTAAATGGATATTTTATACTATATGACTTGATATGGAATAGGGAGATCAAAAGATAACACTAATACCCTATTACCATGCATCATTATTCTTATCATTTCTTTTTCATGGAAGTATTGATTGATACATATGCTCCCGAAATACATGAATTGTAGTGACTATAAAATTTACTTCTTGCTTAAGGTTTTAATCTCTGGGTCAGGAAGATCCCCTGACAAAGGAAAGGGCAACCCACTCCAGTATTCTTGCCTGGAAAATTCCACAGACAGAAGAGCTTGGTGGGTTACAGTTCATGGGGTCACAAAGAGTCCATTATGACAGAGTGACTGAGATAATTCAGGGAAGAATATATAATGAAAAGAAAGAAAGATACATTTCTATAGATGGTGACTATATTTGCCAGCTATATATATATACTTTTGGTATTTATATCTACATTTTCTCCCTTTAGACTTATTATCTCCTGCATTTCTCATATGTGTATTTGTTCTGGGATGCCTGCTTTACAAGAGAGTATGCTTCTGACCATGAGGTTTAATGGAAATGAATACTCCCCCATTCGAGTATGAGAATGATGTAGGTGATAATTTTTAAATATTGTTAGTTTATGGGAATGTGAAAGTTGATTCCTGAGGTATAAGAAATGGATAAAAGAATAAAGAGTTGAGTGTATTCATAGTTTAAAGCCTCATTTTCCTTTGGTTAACATTGAAATTATTTTTTTTTGCTTTAATAATAAAAGTAATATTATGATTAATGTCTTTGTATATGTTTTTCAAGTTTGCGTAAGCTCCGAGAGTTGGTGGTGGACAGGGAAGCATGGTGTGCTGCAGTCCATGGGGTCACAAAGAGTCGGACATGATTGAGCGACTGAACTGATCTGAACTGAGGTTGTTCTTAAACATCAGAATCACCCTGGAGGCTTGTAAAATCAGATTGGTGCATCCTATTCCCTGAGTTTCTATCCAGTGGTTGCCATGTGAGATTGATGTTACTGGTCTTGGAATCATATCTTGAGAGCCAATTCATTAGGTGCATGCTTACTTTGAAGCAGTTAGCAATGTGTCAAAGATGTATTTTTGATGTTTGCATAAGGGAAGTTATTGTTAGTAGACTTTCTGTCATTTAAGAGACTTGCATGAATAATAAGTTACTTCCTTAAAATAATGACAGAAATTATGTGAATATAATTTTGTAAAAGAAAAGAAAAGCTGTGAAATAGTCTACAGCAGTTCAGGATAATCATTCCATTAAAATAATTTCTCAATAAAAGTGCTTAGTCCCAGAAACAAAAGCAGTGTCATCCAAAGGCAATTCAGAATAATGTATGTCTTCTGAACTGCTTATAAAGCTTTTCTGAAAGAAACTTTCCTCCTTTAGAAAGTCCTCAAGGATACATTTTGTTTACTTTGTATCTACTCCTTCTGTCTCTTAATATACATATTTATATTCTTTAAACTTTTCTGTCAGTTTTACAAAAAAATGTTAAATTGTATCTCATTATATAGTTTTTGAACATTTAACTTTTTAGAAGATTATATATTATAGATTAATTGGCAAATAGCCTCATGTCTTTTCTTTTATTCACATATATTTGAAATAGATATATCTCTAAATAGATATTGAAGACAAAATTAATTTTCCTTTTGGGAGTATTTTCATAGTCATAAATTAATAACATCTAGGGTTCAATTTTAATTACGTGGAAATTATTTGCAATAAAATCTATAAAGTGATGCCAGAAGCATTGCTATATAAGGGAGACTTTCTCATTTAAAAACCTGCTATAATCTTTCATTTCCTATGGGATCAAACTCTTCATCCTAGTCATCCTAAACCCCATTCTCTGAAGCTATCCTACTGCACTTTATACTATTCTGTAACACACTAGATATGATGATTTTTGAGTTAAATTACATCACCCTTTATCTCTGCAGAACATCAAGTGTAATCTCTTTTTTCTCTTACATAAAATGTTTTCTTTTTCACTTAAAAATAATCTACAGTTACTGAAGGATTATTTCCAGTCCTGAATGTTATAAGAACATGATCAAACATGCTTTGATAATTGCAAATCTATTTCTTTCTCATATTCATAAATCTGAATAGAAATTATATGCATTAAAATATATTTAGAATCTGTTTATATTGAATTTTATGGGTCTTTAATTTTTGTAAAATTCTTGATAACCTGCCAGCAACAAGACTATTAATTTCTCAAACTCAGGTATTATATGCCATGTTTGTGTCTTCTGTAGTTCTTAGTCAAAACAGTCTTCAAAAATGCATGTTAAGTTAATTTAGGAGTTAACCTGTTCGTGTAAAATGACAGATGAACTAGAATCATTTGGCTGGGAAAAGTTAAAATACAGTTCTTTAAAATGTAAGTACTCCTCACTGGGTTGAAAGGGAATAAAATAAAATAGACTTAAGCAGTGATATGGAACAAATAATAGGACAAAGAAGGACTGAATCTTTTGAAGTCAGAGTTTTTAAAGAGTTTTTAGAAGCTCTTTGTAAAAGGGGGTATTTTACCTCCTAAATTATTTCCATGTGGTTTTCTTTTAGGGGAGGGGCGTTTATTAGTGCTCTTTGTGTGTGTGTGTGTGTGTGTGTGTGTGTATGTTTGCTCAGTTTTGCCCAATTTGCAGCTGTATGGAATGTAGCCCACCAGGCTCCACTGTCCTTGGGCTTTTCCAGGCAAGGATATGTGAATGGGTTACCATTTCCTCTTCTAGGATATATTCCTGACCCAGGGATGAAACTCATATCTCCTGTGTCTCCTGCATTGCAGGAGGATTCTTCAATGCTGAGTCACCAGGGAAGCCCCATTAGTGGTGTTTCATTTCATCACAGTCGCTTAGTCATGTCTGACTCTTTGCGACCCCATGAACTGTGGCATGCTAGGCTTCCCTGTCCATCACCAACTCACAGAGCTTGCTCAAACTCATGTCCATCAAGTCGGTGATGGCATCCAATTATGTAATCCTCTGTCATCCACCTCTCCTCCTCCCATCAATCTTCCCCAGCATCAGGGTCTTTTCCAATGAGTTAGTTCTTTGCATCAGGTAGCCAAACTATTGGAGTTTCATCTTCAGCATCAGTCCTTCCAATGAATATTCAGGACTGATTTCCTTTAGGATTGACTGGTTGGATCTCCTTGCAGTCCAAGGGAATCTCAAGAGTCTTCTCCAACAAAAAAGCATCAAATCTTCAGCACTCAGCATTCTTTATAGTCAGACTTTCACATCAGTATATGACTACTGGAAAAACCATAGCTTTTAAGGGATGGACCTTTTTTGGAAAAGTAATGTCTCTGGTTTTAATATGCTATCTAGGTTGGTCATAGCTTTTCTTCTAAGAAGCATGTGTCTTTTGATTTTATGGCTGCAGTCACCATCTGCAGTGATTTTGGAGCCCAAGAAAATAAAGTCTGTCAATGTTTCTATTTTTACCCCATCATTTGCCATGAAGTGATGGGACCAGCTGCCATGATTTTCATTTTTTGAATGTTGAGTTTTAAGCCAGCTTCTTCACTCTCCTCTTTCACTTTCATCAAGAGGCTCTTTAGTTCCTCTTCCCTTTTTTAAGATTGGTGTCATCTGCATATCTGAGGTTATTGATATTTCTCCTGGATATCTTGATTCCAGCTGATGCTGCATCCAGCCTGACATTTCACAAGATGTACACTACATAGAAATTAAATTAACAGGGTGACAGTATACAGCCTTGATATACTCCTTACCCAATTTGGAATCAGTCTGTTGTTCCACATCCAGTTCTAACTGTTACTTCTTGACCTGCATACAGATTTCTCAGGATACAGGTAAGGTGGTCTAGTATTCCCATCTCTTGAAGAATTTCCCACAGTTTGTTTTTATCTACACAGTCAAAGGCTTTGGCATAGTCAATAAAGCAGAAGTAGATGTTTTTCTGGTACTCTCTTGCTTTTTCAATGATGAGGTTGCTCTGCCTTTTCTAAATCTGCCTTTAATATCTGGAATTTCTCAGTTCATGTACTGTTGAAGCCTAGCTTGGAGAATTCTGAGCATTACTTTGCTAGTGTGTGAGATGAGTTCAATTGTGTGGCAGTTTGAACATTCTTTGGCATTGCCTTTCTTTGGGATTGGAATGAAAACTGACCTTTTCTGGTCCTTGTGGCCACTGCTGAGTTGTTCAAATTTGGTAGTCTCTAAGTCTGTACTATTTGCTGTTTGTGCTTCCCAGATTGGACAGTACTAAAGAATCCACCTGCCAATGCAGGGGGGTGCAAGAGACATGGGTTCTATCCTTGGCTCAGAAGATCCTCTGGAGTAGGAAATGGCAAACTACAGTATTCTTGCCTGGATAATTCCATGGAGAGATGAGCCTCATAGGCCACAATCCAGGGTGTCTTAAAGTGTTGGACATGATTGAGGACACAGCTGTTTATATGCTTTAAACCATTTGCAGGATTGCTATTATCTTTGTAGAATATTAAAGAGAGATAAAATTAAAATGATCAGGATAACTTTCTGACTTTCTGGGTGTTAAGCTTTACTTCTAAATTACCATAGAGTGCGTTTAGAGCATCAGCTACATAATTTGCATAACAAAGAAGTTTGGCAGCACAGTGACTATAACATAGATCTTTTCTTCATCTTGTAATACGTAATTACCTTAAAAGTATTAATTAAAAAGTAATTATTGCTAGTGATAGATGAATGTTCAGCAGTAAAGACTATTTTCTATTTGACTGCAGTAAAGGAAACACCAGGATTGGAATCATTTGGCTGAGTTTTCAGAGTTTTAATGACTTTTTCTGTCCTTACTTGAAGCTGTTTTGGTGCTTTCTAAATTGATTGTTATGACAAATGATATTTGTTCAAAATTGCTTAGTATTTTCTGCCAAAATTGCTGATGCTTCATTTTGGGCAAAGAAATAACAGTGACTCCAAACACACACACACACACACACACACACACAATGTAATCCCATATACATGAATGTATTTGGAGGACTTATTGGCTAATTTATTATTTGTTGTTACTTGAACCTGAAAAGATTGTCATGAAAAAAATCTAATGTTTATCTAGCTTTATAATTGGGGACACATTTGTATGTCACTCTAGTGTTGTAGATACAGTTTGGATGTTTGTTGGCATCGCTTAGGTGGTATAATGAAATGCATTGAGTTTGACAAAATAAAAGTACTCTGAGATAATTGCTTTCAGATCTGATATTTCCTGGTACTCTTGATTGTGTGTAATCCAATTTAATGGAGTGTTACTAGTATAAAATCCATTTGCTTTCAATGATTTAAATACTTATAAACTATTCATTAGCAGTTAGAATAAATATATATCATTCATTTGATAAAGTAGACTGCTAATGATAAGTGGCAAGGTACCTGGGATGAGATCAGAAAGAAAGTATTGACCAATATTTAACAGCAGAGCCCAAAATAAATGCACATTTTTAAGAGAAGTCAGAGAAAGAACTGTTTGATTCTCTGAATATGGAGGTGGTTATTAGAAGATAATGGCTGAAATTGTATATGTAAAGAAAGTGAAAGATTAGACCATTTCTTGGAGACCCTTAACCTTATGAAATCTGTGTGCATTTTTCAGTTCAGTTCAGTTCATTTCATTTCAGTCACTCAGTCGAGTCTGACACTCTGTGACCCCATGAACCGCAGCATGCCAGGACTCCCTGTCCATTACCAACTCCCGGAGTCCACCAAAACCCATGTCTATCGAGTTGGTGATGCCATCCAACCATCTCATCCTCTGTCATCCCCTTCTCCTCCTGCCCTCAATCCCTCCCAGCATCAGGGTCTTTTCAAATGAGTCAGCTCTTCGCATCAAGTGGCCAAAGTATTGGAGTTTCAGCCTCAACATCAGTCCTTCCAATGAACACCCAGGACTGATCTCCTTTAGGATGGACTGGTTGGATCTCGTTGCAGTCCAAGGGACTCTCAAGAGCCTTCTCCAACTCCACAGTTCAAAAGCCTCAATTCTTCAGTGCTCAGCTTTCTTTATAGTCCAACTCTCACATCTATACATGACCACTGGAAAAACCATAGCCTTGACTGGACAGACCTTTGTTGCAAAGTAATGTCTCTGCTTTTTAATATGCTGTCTAGGTTGGTCATAACTTTCCTTCCAAGGAGTAAGCATCATTTAATTTCATGACTGCAATCACCATCTGCAGTCAGTGATGGTATAAGCACTCCAGGATGTCTGGCTCTAGTTGAGTGACTATACCATATGTAGTGATTTTGGAGCCCCCCAAAATAAAGTCAGCCACTGTGTCCACTGTTTCCCCATCTATTTGCCATGAAGTGATGGGACCAGATGCCATGATCTTCGTTTTCTGAATGTTGAGCTTTAAGCCAATTCTTTCACTCTCCACTTTCACTTTCATCAAGAGGCTTTTTAGTTCCTCTTCACTTTCTGCCATAAGGGTGGTGTCATCTGCATATCTGAGGTTATTGATACTTCTCCCAAGCAATCTTGGGAGAAGCAATCAAGCAATCTTGATTCTAGCTTGTGCTTCCTCCAGCCCAGCATTTCTCATGATGTACTCTGCATATAAGTTAAATAAGCAGGGTGACAATATATAGCCTTGATGTACTCCTTTTCCTATTTGCAACCAGTCTGTTTTTCCATGTCCAGTTCTAACTGTTGCTTCCTGACCTGCATATAAGTTTCTCAAGAGGCAGGTCAGGTGGTCTGGTATTCCTATCTCTTTCAGAATTTTCCACAGCTTATTGTGAGCCACACAGTCAAAACTTTGGCATAGTCAAGAAATCAGAAATAGATGCTTTTCTGGAACTCTCTTGCTTTTTCGATGATCCAGCAATATTGGCAATTTGATTTTGGTTCCTCTGTGTTTTCTAAAACCAGCTTGAACATCTGGAAGTTCACGGTTCACATATTGCTGAAGCCTGGCTTGGAAAATCTTGAGCATGACTTTCCTAGCATGTGAGATGAGTGCAATTGTGCAGTAGTTTGAGCATTCTTTGGCATTGCCTTTCTTTGGGATTGGAATGAAGACTGACCTTTTCCAGTCCTGTGGCCACTGCCGAGTTTTCCAAATTTGCTGGCATATTGAGTGCAGCACTTTCACAGCATCATCTTCTAGGATTTGAAATAGCTCAACTGGAATTCCATCACCTCCACTAGCTTTGTTCATACTGATGCTTTCTAAGGCCCACTTGACTTCACATTCCAG
>NW_011494728.1:752706-756467 GCF_000754665.1 Bison bison bison
TCAGATTGATTATATTCTTTGCAGCCAAAGATGGAGAGGCTCTATACAGTCAACAAAAACAAGACCAGGAGCTGACTGTGGCTCAGATCATGAACTCCTTATTGCCAAATTCAGACTGAAATTGAAGAAAGTGGGGAAAACCAGTAGACCATTCAGGTATGACCTAAAGCAAATCCCTTATGATTATACAGTGGAAGTGAGAAATAGATTTAAGGGACTAGATCTGATAGATCGAGTACCTGATGCACCTTGAACTGAGGTTCGTGACATGGTGTAGGAGACAGGGATCAAGACCATCCCCATGGAAAAGAAGTGCAAAAAGGCAAAATGGCTGTCTGGGGAGGCCTTATAAATAGCTGTGAAAAGAAAAGAAGTGAAAAGCAAAGGAGAAAAGGAAAGATATAAGCATCTGAATGCAGAATTCCAAAGAATAGCAAGAAGAGATAAGAAAGCCTTCCTCAGCAATCAGTGCAAAGAAATAGAGGAAAACAACAGAATGGGAAAGACTAGAGAGCTCTTCAAGAAAATTAGAGATCCAAGGGAATATTTCATGCAAAGATGGACTCGATAAAGGACAGAAATGGTATGGACCTAACAGAAGCAGAAGATATTAAGAAAAGATAAATGAAGTTAAGTATGAATATTTTATTAAAACATATATAATGCAGTTTTGTTAAGTGTATATTTAAATCTATGTAAATAGTATTGTTATAGCTCTCAATTATTTTCTCATTTTTTTGAGGCAAGTCAGAAATTTCAAAATGTATCAGTGATGTTATATGTACCTTTAGTTTGTTGCATCTGACTGTTGCATTGTATTCCACTGTAAGTCACATCATACTTTACTGATGAAATATTCTGGGAATGAACGCCTAAATTGTCTCCCTTTCTGCTAGCAGTATGCTTATGCATTTATCTAATTACTGCAAAACTGTTCTCTAGAATAATGGTTTAATTTTATACTGTGGTATAATAATATAATTTTGCTATATTATTCACTTGATTTTGCTTTTCTTTCTCCCATGACAGTCAATATAAGTCTCCTGAGAATGAAATCATTATTTTACTTTGTTTCATTTATCTTTGTTTCCATAGCACTAACCCCATAGCATCAAAGATATAGAAGATAGCAGATACTTGTAGAAAGACTAACTAAATGTAATTTCTGGTTAAAATTTAGTGCATTTGTTATTGTTCTTCAAAATTTGCATAGATCATTTCCTCTAAAATTATGAACTTAATCCTAGAACTATAATTAAAGTTTCAAGATTAATTAATCTGAGAATAAATATATTTTCATCTAAAGAACCATGGTGACACTAAATTCAGGGAAAGGTGTAGAGCAACAGGAACTCTCATTCATTGCTTGTGGGAATGCAGCTGTTTTGAAAGATAATTTGTCAGTCTTACCATTACAACAATCTTACCATTACAAAACAGTCATTATGCTCCTTGGTATTTCATTAAAAGAGTTGGAAACTTAGATCCGTATGAAAATTTGCACATAGATTTTAGCATCTGTCTTCATATTTGACAAAAATTGGAAGCAACTAAGATGTCACTCAATAGGTGAATTGATTAATACATTTTGGTACATCAGACAATGGAGTACTATTCAAAACTGAACAACAACAAAAAAATGAGCTGTCAAGCCATGACAAAATAGGACATGGAGGGAAGTAGGAATGAACATTACTGAGTAAATGAAGCCAATCTCAAAAAGCCACATACTGTATGATTTCAAGTATACGACATTCTTGTTCGGTTGTTAAGTCACGTCTGACTCTTTTGCTACTCTATGGTCTGGATCCCGCTAGACTTCTTTGTCTATGGGATTTCCCAGACAAGAATACTGGAGTGGGTTGCCATTCCCTTCTCCAGAGGATCTTCCTGACCCAGAGATCAAGCCCATGTCTCTTGCATTGATAGGTGGACTTTTTGCCATTGAGCCACCAGGGAAGTCCATATGACATTCTAGAAAAGGCAAAATTATGAAGACAGTGGAAAGATGAGTGGTTCGCCAGGGGTTGGAGGGGTAGGGAAGAATAGGTGGGGCACAGTAATTTCGGGAGCTGTGAAAAATACCCTGTATGATACTATAATGGTGGATACATGTCATTATACAATTGTGCAAATCCACAGAATGTACAACACTGAGGGTGAACTCTAAGGTAAACTATGGACTTTGGGTGCTTATGACATGTTCATGAAGGTTCATCAATTGTAAAAAATGTACCACTCAGATGGAGGATATTGATAATGAGGGAAGCTATGTATGTTTGGGGCCAGGCAGACTATGTAAAATATCTGTACCTTCCTCCGAATTTTGCTATTTTAAACTCTCTAAATAGTAAAGTCATGAAATAAGTAGGCTTCAGTAAAAGAAACCAGATTTCTCTTTCTGACTTTCTTCACTCTGTATAACTGGCACTAGATTATGGAATCTAGAAAAATGGTACTGATGAACCTATTTGCAGGTCAGCAGTAGAAACACAGAAATAGAGAACAGACTTGTGGACACAGTGGGGGAAATACAGGATGGGTTGAATTGAAAGAGTAGCACCGAAATAAATACATTACTATGCATAAAACAGATAGCCAGGTTGCTATGTTGTGTTGGTTTATTCATGTTGCTGTATGGCAGAAACCAACAGAACATTGTAAAGCAATTATCCTCCAATTAAAATAAATTAAAAAAAAAGAAGCCAGATTTCCAAAAAATAAAATTTAGAAGAACCTAAGCATGAGAAACTTTTCTAAACCTATTTACAATGAAGTTCCTTAACATGTTCTCCAAAGTAGTTTAAGAGAGTGTTGAACACACATAATTAACTTTTTGGTAGAGTAGTTGGGGACTGAAGAAACTTAAGCCATTGAAGATAGCTACAGCTGATGAAAAATTAATGAGATATAAGTTGAAATTTCTATTGACATTTAAGTTAGCAGACAAAATAATTTTATTTACAAAAAAGTTTACACTAATCACAAACATTTATGGAATAAAGCAGGATAAGTTGTCATATAATACTGAACCAGCTTATTCTCTGTATCCAAGAGCATCTCTGGGTTATCTTGGGGAGCCATCAACACTGCAGGCTGCTGGCCTCAGTTTGTTAATTTGAATGAGCACAGATGTCTGGAGTTGAACATTATTTTCTTTTTTAAAAAATAAATATATTTATTTTAATTGGAGGCTAACTACTTTACAATATTGTATTGGTTTTGCCATACATTGACATGAATACATCACGGGTGCACATGTGTTCCCCATCCTGAACCCCCCTCCCACCTCCCTCCTTATCCCATCCCTCTGGGTTGTCCCAGTGTATCAGACCCTAGCATCCTGTATCATTAATCAAACTTGGACTGGCGATACATTTCACATATGATAATGTACATGTTTCAATGCCATTCTCCCCCATGCTCGTCCTCTCCCACAGAGTACAAAAAACTGTTCTATACATTGTGTCTCTTTTGCTGTCTCACATACAGGGTTATCATTTAGTTCAGTTAAGTTCAGTTCAGTCGTTCAGTCATGTACGACTATTTGCGACCCCATGAATCGCAGTACCCCAGGCCTCTCTGTCCATCACCAACTCCCAGAGTTCACTCAAACTCACGTCCATCGAGTCGGTGATACCATCCAGCCATCTAATCCTCTGTCATCCCCTTTTCCTCCTGCCCCCAATCCCTCCCAGCATCAGAGTCTTTTCCAATGAGTCAACTCTTCACATGAGGTGGCCAAAGTACTGGAGTTTCAG
>NW_011494728.1:756567-756901 GCF_000754665.1 Bison bison bison
CTTTCTTTGGGATTGGAATGAAAACTGACCTTTTCCAGTCCTGTGGCCACTGCTGAGTTTTCCAAATTTGCTGGCATATTGAGTGCAGCAGTTTTACAGCATCATCTTCCAGAATTTGAAATAGCTCAACTGGAATTCCATCACCTCCACTATCTTTGTTTGTAGTGATGCTTTCTAAGGCCCACTTGACTTCACATTCCAGGATGTCTGGCTCTAGGTCAGTGATCACACCATCGTGAAGATCTTTTTTTGCACAGTTCTTCTGTGTATTCTTGCCACCTCTTCTTATTATCTTCTGCTTTTGTTAGGTCCATACCATTTCTGTTCTTTATTG
>NW_011494728.1:757001-758248 GCF_000754665.1 Bison bison bison
CCCAGAGTTCACTCAAACTCACGTCCATCGAGTCGGTGATACCATCCAGCCATCTAATCCTCTGTCATCCCCTTTTCCTCCTGCCCCCAATCCCTCCCAGCATCAGAGTCTTTTCCAATGAGTCAACTCTTCACATGAGGTGGCCAAAGTACTGGAGTTTCAGCTTTAGCGTCATTCCTTCCAAAGAACACCCGAGACTGATCTCCTTCAGAACGAACTGGCTGGATCTCCTTGCAGTCCAAGGGACTCTCAACAGTCTTCTCCAATACCACAGTTCAAAAGCATCAATTCTGTGGCCGTCAGCTTTCTTCAGAGTCCTACTCTCACATCCATACATGACCACTGGAAAAACCATAGCCTTGACAAGACGAACCTTTGTTGGCAAAGTAATGTCTCTGCTTTTGAATATGCTATCTAGGTTGGTCATAACTTTTCTTGCAAGGAGTAAGCATCTTTTAATTTCATGGCTGCAGTCACCATCTGCAGTGATTTTGGAGCCCAAAAAAATAAAGTCTGCCACTGTTTCCCTACCTATTTGCCATGAAGTGATGGGACCAGATGCCATGATCTTAGCTTTCTGAATGTTGAGTTTAAGCCAACTTTTTCACCCTCCTCTTTTACTTTCATCAAGAGGCTTTTTAGTTCTTCTTCACTTTCTGCCATAAGGGTGGTGTCATCTGCATATCTGAGGTTATTGATATTTCTCCCAGCAATCTTGATTCCAGCTTGTGCTTCTTCCAGCCCAGGATTTCTAATGATGTAATCTGCATATAAGTTAAATAAGCAGGGTGACAATATACAGCCTTGACGTACTCCTTTTCCTATTTAGAACCAGTCTGTTGTTCCATGTCCAGTCCTAACTGTTGCTTCCTGACCTGCATACAGGTTTCTCAAGAGGCAGGTCAGGTGGTCTGGTATTCCCATCTCTTTCAGAATTTTCCATAGTTTATTGTGATCCACACAGTCAAAGGCTTTGGCATAGTCAATAATGCAGAAATAGATGTTTTTCTGGAACTCTCTTGCTTTTTTGATGATCCAGCGATGTTGGCAATTTGATCTCTGGTTCCTCTCCCTTTTCTAAAACCAGGTTGAACATCTGGAAGTTCATGGTTCACATATTGCTGAAGCCTGGCTTGCAGAATTTTGAGCATTACTTTACTAGCCTGTGAGATGAGTGCAATTGTGCAGTAGTTTGAGCATTCTTTGGCATTGCCTTTCTTTGGGATTGGAATGAAAACTGACCTTTT